>NC_038254.2:31272648-31273666 GCF_000004515.6 Glycine max
ATCTCGAGAGCTTCCGCTGTTCAATTTCGAGCATCCCGATATATTATCTCCCAAATTTTGACATCTGCGTGAAAAGTTATGACCATTCGAATTTCTCGAGTACTTCCGTTGTGCAATTTCGAGCCTCTCGATATATTACGTCCCAAATTCGGACATCCGTGTGAAAAGTTATGACCATTCGAATTTCTCGAGAGTTTCCGTTGTTCAATTTCGAGCGTCTAGATGAGTTATGTACGCCAATCGAACATCCGTGTGAAAAGGTAAGACCATTCAAATATCTTGAGTGCTTCCGTTGTGCATCTTCGAGCGTCTCGATATATTATGTCCCCCAATTCAGACATCCGTGTGAAAAGTTATGACCATTCGAATTCTCGAGAGCTTCCGTTGTTCAATTTCGAGCGTCTAGATGAGTTATGTCCGTGAATCAGACATCTGTGTGAAAAGTTATGATAATTCGAATTTCTCGTGAGCTCCCGTTGTTTAATTTCGAGTGTATCGATATATTATGTCCCAAATTCGGACATCCGTTTGAAAAGTTATGACCATTCGAATATCTCGAGAGCTTCCGCTGTTCAATTTCGAGCATCCCGATATATTATCTCCCAAATTTTGACATCCGTGTCCAAAGTTATGACCATTCGAATTTCTCGAGTACTTCCGTTGTGCAATTTTGAGCGTCTCGTTATATTATGTCCCAAATTCGGACATCCGTGTGAAAAGTTATGACCATTCGAATTTCTCGAGAGCTTCCGTTGTTCAATTTCGAGCGTTTAGATGAGTTATGTACGCGAATCGGACATCCGTGTGAAAAGTTATGACCATTCAAATATCTTGAGTGCTTCCGTTGTGCATTATCGAGCGTCTCGATATATTATGTGCCAAATTCGGACATCCGTGTGAAAAGTTATGACCATTCGAATTCCTCGAGAGCGTCCGCTGTTCAATTTCGAGCATCTCGATATATTATCTCCCAAATTCTGACATCCGCGTGAAAAGTTATGACCATTCGAATTTCTCG
>NC_038254.2:31273917-31274947 GCF_000004515.6 Glycine max
AACTTATGACCATTCGAATTTCTAGAGAGCTTCCGTTGTTCAATTTCGAGAGTCTAGATGAGTTATGTCCGAGAATCAGACATCCGTTTCAAAAGTTATGACCGTTTGAATTTCTTGAGTGCTTCCGTTGTGCAATTTCGAGCGTCTCGATATATTATGTCCCAAATTCGGACATCCGTGTCAAAAGTTATGACCATTTGAATTTCTCGAGAGCTTCCGTTGTTCAATTTCGAGCGTCTAGCTGAGTTATGTACGCGAATCGGACATCCGTGTGAAAAGTTATGACCATTCAAATATCTTGAGTGCTTCCGTTGTGCATCTTCGAGCGTCTCGATATATTATGTCCCCCAATTCAGACATCCGTGTGAAAAGTTATGACCATTCGAATTCTCGAGAGCTTCCGTTGTTCAATTTCGAGCGTCTAGATGAGTTATGTCCGTGAATCAGACATCTGTGTGAAAAGTTATGATAATTCGAATTTCTCGTGAGCTTCCGTTGTTTAATTTCGAGTGTATCGATATATTATGTCCCAAATTCGGACATCCGTGTGAAAAGTTATGACCATTCGAATATCTCGAGAGCTTCCGCTGTTCAATTTCGAGCATCCCGATATATTATCTCCCAAATTTTGACATCCGTGTCAAAAGTTATGACCATTCGAATTTCTCGAGTACTTCCGTTGTGCAATTTTGAGCGTCTCGATATATTATGTCCCAAATTCGGACATCCGTGTGAAAAGTTATGACCATTCGAATTTCTCGAGAGCTTCCGTTGTTCAATTTCGAGCGTCAAGATGAGTTATGTACGCGAATCGGACATCCGTGTGAAAAGTTATGACCATTCAAATATCTTGAGTGCTTCCGTTGTGCATCTTCGAGCGTCTCAATATATTATGTCCCCCAATTCAGACATCTGTGTGAAAGTTATAATATTTCGAATTTCTCGTGAGCTTCCGTTGTTTAATTTCGAGTGTATCGATATATTATGTCCCAAATACGGACATCCGTGTGAAAAGTTATGACCATTCGAA
>NC_038254.2:31275049-31275852 GCF_000004515.6 Glycine max
GCTTCCGTTGTGCAATTTCGAGCGTCTCGATATATTATGTCCCAAATTCGGACATCCTTGTGAAAACTTATGACCATTCGAATTTCTAGAGAGCTTCCGTTGTTCAATTTCGAGAGTCTAGATGAGTTATGTCCGAGAATCAGACATCCGTTTCAAAAGTTATGACCGTTGAATTTCTGAGTGCTTCCGTTGTGCAATTTCGAGCGTCTCGATATATTATGTCCCAAATTCGGACATCCGTGTCGAAGAGTTATGACCATTTGAATGTCTCGAGAGCGTCCGTGGTTCAATATCGAGCGTCTAGCTGAGTTATGTACGCGAATCGGACATCCGTGTGAAAAGTTATGACCATTCAAATATCTTGAGTGCTTCCGTTGTGCATCTTCGAGCGTCTCGATATATTATGTCCCGCAATTCAGACATCCGTGTGAAAAGTTATGCCCATTCGAATTCTCGAGAGCTTCCGTTGTTCAATTTCGAGCGTCTAGATGAGTTATGTCCGTGAATCAGACATCTGTGTGAAAAGTTATGATAATTCGAATTTCTCGTGAGCTTCCGTTGTTTAATTTCGAGTGTATCGATATATTATGTCCCAAATTCGGACATCCGTGTGAAAAGTTATGACCATTCGAATATCTCGAGAGCTTCCGCTGTTCAATTTCGAGCATCCCGATATATTATCTCCCAAATTTTGACATCCGTGTCAAAAGTTATGACCATTCGAATTTCTCGAGTACTTCCGTTGTGCAATTTTGAGCGTCTCGATATATTATGTACCAACTTTCGTGGCCCGTGTGAAAAGT
>NC_038254.2:31276014-31362612 GCF_000004515.6 Glycine max
ATTCAGACATCCGTGTGAAAAGTTATGACCATTCGAATTCTCGAGAGCTTCCGTTGTTCAATTTCGAGCGTCTAGATGAGTTATCTCCGTGAATCAGACATCCGTGTGAAAAGTTATGACCATTCAAATATCTTGAGTGCTTCCGTTGTGCATTTTCGAGCGTCTCGATATATTATGTCCCCCAACTCAGACATCCGTGTGAAAAGTTATGACCATTCGAGTTCTCGAGAGCTTGCGTTTTTCAATTTCGAGCGTCTAGCTGAGTTATGTCCGCGAATCAGACATCCGTGTGAAAAGTTATGATAATTCGAATTTTTCGTGAGCTTCCGTTGTTCAATTTTGAGTGTCTCGATATATTATGTCCCAAATTCGGACATCCGTGTGAAAAGTTATGACCATTCGAATTTCTCGAGAGCTTCCATTTTTCAATTTCGAGCGTCTAGCTGAGTTATGTCCGCGATTCACACATCCGTGTGAAAAGTTATGATAATTCGAATTTTTCGTGAGCTTCCGTTGTTCAATTTTGAGTGTCTCGATATATTATGTCCCAAATTCGGACATCCGTGTGAAAAGTTATGACCATTCGAATTCCTCGAGAGCTTCCGCTGTTCAATTTCGAGCATCTCGATATATTATCTCCCAAATTTTGACATCCGCGTGAAAAGTTAGGACCATTCGAATTTCTCGAGTGCTTCCGTTGTGCAATTTCGAGTGTCTCGATATATTATGTCCCAAATTCGGACATCCGTGTGAAAAGTTAAGACCATTCGAATTTCTCGAGAGCTTTCGTTGTTCAATTTCGAGAGTCTAGATGAGTTATGTCCGCGAATCAGACATCCGTTTGAAAAGTTATGACCGTTCGAATTTCTTCAGTGCTTCCGTTGTGCAATTTCGAGCGTCTCGATATATTATGTCCCAAATTCGGACATCCCTGTGAAAAGTTATGGCCATTCGAATTTCTAGAGATCTTACCGTTGTTCATTTCGAGCGTCTAGACGAGTATGTACGCGAATCGGACATCCGTGTGAAAAGTTATGACCATTCAAATATCTTGAGTGCTTCCGTTGTGCATTATCGAGCGTCTCGATATATTATGTCCCAAATTCGGACATCCGTGTGAAAAGTTATGACCATTCGAATTCCTCGAGAGCTTCCGCTGTTCAATTTCGAGCATCTCGATATATTATCTCCCAAATTTTGACATCCGCGTGAAAAGTTAGGACCATTCGAATTTCTCGAGTGCTTCCGTTGTGGAATGGCGAGTGTCTCGATATATTATGTCCCAAATTCGGACATCCGTGTGAAAAGTTATGACCATTCGAATTTCTCGAGAGCTTTCGTTGTTCAATTTCGAGAGTCTAGATGAGTTATGTCCGCGAATCAGACATCCGTTTGAAAAGTTATGACCGTTCGAATTTCTTCAGTGCTTCCGTTGTGCAATTTCGAGCGTCTCGATATATTATGTCCCAAATTCGGACATCCGTGTGAAAAGTTATGACCATTCGAATTTCTAGAGATCTTCCGTTGTTCAATTTCGAGAGTCTAGATGAGTTATGTCCGCGAATCAGACATCCGTTTGAAAAGTTATGACCGTTTGAATTTCTTGAGTGCTTCCGTTGTGAAATTTCGAGCGTCTCGATATATTATGTCCCAAATTCGGACATCCGTGTTAAAAGTTATGACTATTTGAATTTCTTGAGAGCTTCCGTTGTTCAATTTCGAGCGTCTAGCTGAGTTATGTACGCGAATCGGACATCCGTGTGAAAAGTTATGACCATTCAAATATCTTGAGGAAAACGCGCGGAATCGGACAACCTACCCTTCGGCGGGAGGGCGACGCGTGACTCGCGGGATGCGTGTTCCACGAAAGGAATACGCGCGGAGTCGCCACCAACGTTTATTTGAGGAAAACGTCGGAAAAACCGGAAAAGACGCGATCTACGAACTTTTAAGTGAAAGGTTCGGGAGTTGTATTTACGCACGGGGAAGGTATTAGCACCCCACACGTCCGCCCCAAGGGACGGCAGCCTTTAATCGAATGTGCAAACATGACTTTGATTTTTTATGTTCCCTTTTTATGTCTCTATATCCTTTATACCCTTTTTATATTTTCTCTTTTTGTGGTCGACAAGGGTGTTTCCCTTTGCTCCTACGTATTCCTCAATTTGGGATGAGAAAATCAGACCTACGTAGTTCTTTCGGAACAAAGTGTTTGGTTAATTTGTTTTTGTCTTTTTTGCAAAATATGTTTTTTTTATTGAACAAAAGGTCATTTAAGGTGTTGAACCATTAAACGGTCTTTTGATTTTGAAAGGGGAGAAACATTAAGGCGTTGGACCATTAACGATCTCTTGTTTTTGAAAGGAGAGAAACGTTAAGGCATTGGACCATTAACGATCTCTCGGGGTGGTCGACAAAAGCGGGGCTTTTGCTCCTACGTATCCTCAATTGCGATGAGGAAATCAGACCTACGTAGTTCTTGCTTATCAAGCGATTCTTTTTTACTTAAGTGGTGATCATTTTTGGACCTTAAAAATGATCCATTTTACTTAGTGAGAAATTGAAATGACAAACTTCAAAAGCCTATTTTTGTGGACGAGCTTGACTAGGCGAGTTGATTTTAGCCTTAGTTTCACTTTAGTTATTAATCAATTCGATTAAGAATGAGAAATCCCAAAGAGAAAACGTCCGATTGATTTTCCGCTTTATTTTACTAAAAGATGTTTTTTGATTATTATATTATTTTTACCTCTTTTTTGATTTCCAACGTGGTTATGGCACGACCGAACGGTCGGAATTTATTTTAACCGAAGTTAACGGATAATACAATTCAAACGTTCGGTGGAAATTTATTTTATTTTTAAGTTAAGCGAGAAATGACTTAAGTAAAATGGCTTAAGCACGTCAAGAGGGGGTATAAAAAGTAAACAAAACGAGAATAAAAATGCACGAAACACAATGTGGACCACTACGGGTACATAGAATGAATCGAAAAGCTTGGTTCGAGGTACTTACCCGTTGAAGATCGAAGAACGATGAAGAACGAATGAAGAACGTCGAAGAACGGTTGAAACCTTTGCGAAATTCTTCACGGAAAACGTTACGGAAACGTTTCGGAAGCGCCTCGGCTTAGATTTTCTTCACGGAAACGATTTTTCCAAGCAAATTCGAAAGAGAGAGAAGTGCCAAAGGGGCTGAACCCCTTCCTTCTTCATTTCCTCCCCTATTTATAGCAAAATAGGGGAGGTGGTTGCCGCCCAGCTCGCCCAGGCGAGCCAGGTTGCTTCCTCCAGAAGCAACAGCCTTCTGGAGGAATCTTCTGGAGGGCCCAAGTGGGCCTGGGTGCTATTTGCACCCCCATTTTTACTAAGTACACCCCCTCTGCTGTTTTTTGGTGATTCTTTTTTCGTAAAGTTACGGAAACTTACGAATTTCGTAACGATACTTGTTTTCTTTCCGCAATGTTACGGAACCTTGCGGATTACATAATCATCCCCCTTTTGACTTACGGAATGTTACAGAACCTCACTTAATTATGCAACGATGCTTCCATTTGATTTCCGGTGTGTCACGGAAACTTACGGATTGTGCATCCATATCTTTTTGGTTTTTCGGCATGTCCTGGAATTTCACAAATTGCCTAATGATGGATGCCAAGCACCTCACAAGGACCAAAGAAAGGTCGCATGTCATCAAGCAAAGGTCCCCGGACGAAATTAGGGTATGACAGTTGCCCCTCTTTACTTGTCTTTTATTGGAGATAAAAGGAAAGTAAAGATAAGACACTAATTTCGTTCCTCTCGATTTGACGAGAGTCGCCGGTGACCATAAAATCTCCACATGCAAATGACTTGTTGTTCCCAGAATTTCACAAATTGCCTAATGATGGATGCCAAGCACCTCACAAGGACCAAAGAATGGTCGCATGTCATCAAGCAAAGGTCCCCGGACGAAAATCAGTGTATGACACTAATTTCGCTCCTCTCGGTTGACGAGAGTCGCGGGTGACCATGACTTGTCGCTCCTAGAATTTCACAAATTGCCTAATGATGGATGCCAAGCACCTCACAAGGACCAAAGAATGGTCGCATGTCATCAAGCAAAGGTCCCCGGACGAAAATCAGTGTATGACACTAATTTCGCTCCTCTCGGTTTACGAGAGTCGCGGGTGACCATGAAATTTCCGCATGTAAATGACTTGTTGTTCCCGGGAGGAACAAAAGGTGCAGAAGACTATGTCAGTCTCTGCATGCTATCAAGCGTTCTGTCTTACAGATAGCAAAAGAATGTTTATACGGATAACCACTAAGGGTATTTCCGCGTATCATCGGGCCCGCCGCCTCTGGATGATACAAGGGTGCAGAATGACCAAACTTGGTCTCTGCTTGTCATCGGGCCCGCCGCCTCTGGATGACAAAAGGGTGCGAATAACCGTAAGGTATCTCCGCGTATCATCGGGCCCGCCGCCTCTGGATGATACAAGGGTGCAGAATGACCAAACTTGGTCTCTGCTTGTCATCGGGCCCGCCGCCTCTGGATGACAAAAGGGTGCGAATAACCGTAAGGTATCTCCGCGTATCATCGGGCCCGCCGCCTCTGGATGATACAAGGGTGCAGAATGACCAAACTTGGTCTCTGCTTGTCATCGGGCCCGCCGCCTCTGGATGACAAAAGGGTGCGGATAACCGTAAGGTATCTCCGCGTATCATCGGCCCCGCCGCCTCTGGATGATACAAGGGTGCAGAATGACCAAACTTGGTCTCTGCTTGTCATCGGGCCCGCCGCCTCTGGATGACAAAAGGGTGCGAATAACCGTAAGGTATCTCCGCGTATCATCGGGCCCGCCGCCTCTGGATGATACAAGGTGCAGAATGACCAAACTTGGTCTCTGCTTGTCATCGGGCCCGCCGCCTCTGGATGACAAAAGGGTGCGAATAACCGTAAGGTATCTCCGCGTATCATCGGGCCCGCCGCCTCTGGATGATACAAGGGTGCAGAATGACCAAACTTGGTCTCTGCTTGTCATCGGGCCCGCCGCCTCTGGATGACAAAAAGGGTGCGAATAACCGTAAGGTATCTCCGCGTATCATCGGGCCCGCCGCCTCTGGATGATACAAGGGTGCAGAATGACCAAACTTGGTCTCTGCTTGTCATCGGGCCCGCCGCCTCTGGATGACAAAAGGGTGCAGAATGACCAAACTTGGTCTCTGCTTGTCATCGGGCTCGCCGCCTCTGGACGACAAAAGGGTGCGGATAACCGTAAGGTATCTCCGCGTATCATCGGGCCCGCCGCCTCTGGATGATACAAGGGTGCAGAATGACCAAACTTGGTCTCTGCTTGTCATCGGGCCCGCCGCCTCTGGATGACAAAAAGGGTGCGAATAACCGTAAGGTATCTCCGCGTATCATCGGGCCCGCCGCCTCTGGATGATACAAGGGTGCATGTCACATGACCTCAGGGTCAGTATGACAAAGATTATGGGGCGGCCGACAAAAGCAAGGCTCTTGCTCCTACGTATCCTCCAATGAGGAATTCAGACCTACGTAGTTCTTGATAACTTGTGAGACTTGAAAAGTCTCCATCGGAAAATGCTGACATCTCCGGAAAGGGCGCAGATGACCATATTGGTCTCTGCTCGTCAATCACACTTGGGATTACTGAATGACGAGGTGCGGATAACCGTAAGGTGTCTCCGCGGGCTACCAGCTCTTGAGTCATGGCAACAAAAGGCGGTGTGGTCGACAAAAGCGAGGCTCTTGCTCCTACGTATCCTCCAATGAGGAACTCAGACCTACGTAGTTCTGGATAACTGGTGAGACTTGAAAAAGTCTCGGTGTTTTCTTTGCTAAAATGCAAACATGCTTTAGTAAAGAGATAAATATTCCAACTGATTAGAGCAGCATACGCTTTTTTGAGTGGAAAACAATGCGTTTACCGGGGAAGGAGAGTCTGTTGATGAAACCCCCCCATAACCATAAATGAGATTTTGGATGTTAGCATTTCGTTTCTAAATGAACATTTAGAGGAAACACTGGGTCCGACAAAAATAGAAGAAAATCACTCAAAGTGTATCAATCTCGCACAGGTAAGTGTTTCATCCTAACTCCGAACCATAGATATGTCATGAGTTGACTTTGCAAATTATTTCCTATCAAATAAAAAATCACATGCGTGATCATGGATCAATAGGGCTTCCCTTGGGAATGGGTTCTTTTGGGGAGTTTTTCGGCTTTTGTGTGTTTTTGGCTTTTGATTTTTCTGGCTTTTTCTTTTTCTGTTTTTTTTTGTTTAGTGCGGGGCGAGAAAAAAAAATCGCTAGCGCACGGGATTTTGGTTGGCAATTAAAGGGAGAAGACCATTTTAGGTCGTGGTTCCCTTTCCTTCTTTTTTTCGTTCATTTGGTGACAATTCTGTATTGTTCAGGTATTGTCCGGTCCAAAGACCTCTCTGCATATTCCTTCTGTTTTTCCTTCGATCCCCGATCAGGGGCTTTCTTTCCTTCTTCTTCTTCTTCTTCTTCTTCTTTTTTTCTTTCTCCCCTTATTTGATTGGGAATTTTCTTTCTTTTCTTTTTGCTTTCTCCCACTCTTTGATTGGGAATTTTCCTTCTTTTCTTTTTGCCTTCTCCCACTCTTTGATTGGGAATTTCCTTTCTTTTCTTTTTTGCTTTCTCTTTGATTGGAAATTTTCCTTCTTTTCTTTTTTGCTTCCGAGGGTAAGGATTGACATTCTCACCCTAGGTCAAGGTTTATGGTGAGTCAGGATTTTGGCTCAAGGTTTGTAGAATGGCTAGACATGATACATGTCGGGATTTGGTTTGGCTCAAGGATAAAAGGGGTGCCCCACATTATTTCCATCGTAGATCGCGTCTTTTTCCGGTTTTTCTGACGTTTTCCTCAAATAAACGTTGGTGGCGACTCCGCGCGTATTCCTTTCAATTTTTATGGTCATGTGATGCTAGGGCTCAGGATTCATTTTCTCTATTTTAGTCAACCCAACGTTTCCAAAATATGTTCTTTTATCAATTTGCGCATTCATCCGGGTCCATTTTGGGCGTCTGGGAAAATCTTCACAGCATTCACCCTTCAGGTGTATACACATTTTTTTCTTCAAAAATCGGTTATGATCAATGAATGAATTTTTTCAAAGAAAAGTTGGAAATCGTCTCTTTTCAAAAGCATGTCGGTTTTTAGCTAGACAACTTATTTTTCTTTTTTCTCCTTCTTTTTTTTTTTATCATTATCATTTGTTTATTTCTTTTTCTTGTTTGTTTTTTTTTTTTTTTTTTTTCTTTTTCATGAGGTATTTTGCTACCTAAACATGTGCATATTTTTGTGAGGTATTTTTGCTATATACACGCACATCCAAGGTATCTTGCTACCTAAACATACATATATATGTTTTGTAAGGTATTTTTGCTATATACATGCATATCCAAGGTATCTTTCTACCTAAACATACATATATATATTTTGTGAAGTGTGTTTTTGTTTACATACATGCATATCTAAGGTATCTTTCTACCTAAACATACATATATATTTTGTGAAGTATTTTTTGTTTACATACATGCATATCTAAGGTATCTTTCTACCTAAACATACATATATATATTTTGTAAGGTATGACTACCTTTCGAGCTTGTGCTCGTTTTATTTAAATTCCCAGGATCATGAGCAACTAGGTGCGTCCTACTATAAAAAGTGATCAAATAACAAGCATAGATTCAAAAGGTACTAGGTTGCCTCCTAGTAGCGCTTCTTTAACGTCTTGAGCTGGACGCCTTATGACTTGTCGGTCACTGACCTAGTACTTTGTTTACCTTTGGCTTTGGACTTGGTCGCCTATTGGTCGGCCATGTGGTGTAGGCAATACTCAAACCTTTTTGTGGATGAGCAGAGGTGAACTCTAGAGGTGATGGCGGTGCGTCTGTTGCCCGCTGCTGGCCATCGCCAGGCTGCTGTGGTGTTTCGCCCTACGCCTGCCTGGAGACGCAGAACTTCTTGATAAAAGCTCGATTGGTAGGGGGGACCTGATGACCTTGCTGGGGGCCACAGGCACTCCCTAGAACTGACAGAGACCCGTATTTAGAGCTGGCAACTCCAAGACCCTGTTGGACTTCTTCGGGTCCACTGGGTGTCTTGCAGGCGCGATCCCTGCAAACAATAGATGAAATCAGAAATCAGTTGAGCGATGTGCATACTTACCTATGATGACGTGACCTTGCCGGGGGGGTACGGGCACCCTGTAGGACTGATAGAGGCCCGTAACCAGAGCTGGAAACCCCAGGGCCCTGTTGGACTTTTCCGGGTCCACTGGGTGTCTTGTGGGTGCGATCCCTGCAAACAATAGATGGTATCAGAAATCAGTTGAACTATATGCATACTTACCCATGTCGGGACGACACAGACCAACTGATACTTTTGCAGGGGGAGATTGGCATTGCGGTCGCTGGGCAGAATGTTGCTAAGTAGCAACGTCATCTATATCTGTGTAAGAGTGGTCATGTTGGTGCGCATGATCCGCACTCGTCTCTTTGCAGCGGCACGGGTGAAATCTTGCCCCGGTATGCATAGTAGTTGTGTGATAGCCTCCCTCTCTGGTTGTGCTCGCACAGTTGGCCCTCCTCCAATATCAGGGGGTGGCCCAGGAACCGTTAAAAGGAAACTACTGGCCCCTTAACCGGAAGTGCAAGTCTCGGTTAAGCATTTAAGGGCAGAGGACCTTAAATTCTTTTAAGGTTTGGATGTCGAGCACACTGAAAATGAGGACACGTAGCCCTCTAAAGGTGAGGGCATGCAGCCCTCTCAAGGCGAGGAGGTGTAGTCCTCTGGAGGTGAGGGCGTGCAGCCCTCTGCTGGCAAGGACGTGTAGTCCTTTCAAGGTGAGGGCGTGTAGCCCTCTGACGGTGAGGGTAACTAGTACCCAAGGTGAGGACGTGTAGCCCTCTCAAGGCGAGGACATGTAGTCCTCTGGAGATGAGGGCGTGCAACCCTCTGATAGTGAGGACGTGTAGTCCTCTCAAGGCGAGGACGTGTAGTCCTCTCAACGGTGAGGGTAACTAGTACCCAAGGTGAGGGCGTGTAGCCCTCTCAAGGCGAGGACATGTAGTCCTCTAGAGGTGAGGGCGTGCAGCCCTCTGATGGTGAGGACGTGTAGTCCTCTCAAGGTGAGGGCGTGTAGCCCTCTGACGGTGAGGGTAACTAGTACCCAAGGTGAGGACGTGTAGCCCTCTCAAGGCGAGGACGTGTAGTCCTCTCAACGGTGAGGGTAACTAGTACCCAAGGTGAGGGCGTGTAGCCCTCTCAAGGCGAGGACATGTAGTCCTCTAGAGGTGAGGGCGTGCAGCCCTCTGATGGTGAGGACGTGTAGTCCTCTCAAGGCGAGGACGTGTAGTCCTCTCAACGGTGAGGGTAACTAGTACCCAAGGTGAGGGCGTGTAGCCCTCTCAAGGCGAGGACATGTAGTCCTCTAGAGGTGAGGGCGTGCAGCCCTCTGATGGTGAGGACGTGTAGTCCTCTCAAGGTGAGGGCGTGTAGCCCTCTGACGGTGAGGGTAACTAGTACCCAAGGTGAGGACGTGTAGCCCTCTCAAGGCGAGGACGTGTAGTCCTCTCAACGGTGAGGGTAACTAGTACCCAAGGTGAGGGCGTGTAGCCCTCTCAAGGTGAGGACATGTAGTCCTCTAGAGGTGAGGGCGTGCAGCCCTCTGATGGTGAGGACGTGTAGTCCTCTCAAGGCGAGGACGTGTAGTCCTCTCAACGGTGAGGGTAACTAGTACCCAAGGTGAGGGCGTGTAGCCCTCTCAAGGCGAGGACATGTAGTCCTCTAGAGGTGAGGGCGTGCAGCCCTCTGATGGTGAGGACGTGTAGTCCTCTCAAGGCGAGGACGTGTAGTCCTCTCAACGGTGAGGGTAACTAGTACCCAAGATGAGGGCGTGTAGCCCTCTCAAGGCGAGGACGTGTAGTCCTCTGATGGTGAGGGCGGGCAGCCCTCTGATGGTGAGGACGCGTAGTCCTCTCAAGGCGAGGACGTGTAGTCCTCTCAACGGTGAGGGTAACTAGTACCCAAGGTCCACCCTTATGAGAAAGCAAGAGATCGACTCATCGAGAGGGCTGGTCATCCCAAATCCACAAGATTTGGACATTAGATGTAGGAAATCTATGCAGTTAACATGATTTTTAGGGATGCAGATGCATGCAACCTTTGTCGTGAAATTTGGTAAATGCGGACTTCATTTGAAACAATGCAATGTAATGGAAAGTTGTACAATGTTCATGACATTCTTTCCCTATTTTGTGATTTTGATTTTGATTTAATTTTTTTTTTTTGGAAAACACAGATTGACTGTCCTTTTGAAAGAGGTGATAATTCATGCAACCTTATCCTATCTTTTTTGCAAATCTCTCCGGGAACTCCCTCAGAGTGTGTGTTCTGTTTGATTTAGTCACTTGACCATTTTGGAGTGACGGCAATGGAGTCATTTGATGTTTGATCAATCCATTGAAATCCTAGGGTTTGTCCCCCCCTTTTTTGTTAAAAACATCGATGGGTGAGAACTTTTGATCGGCCCCTATGTTCACTTGAGGCTCATGCACGGTGCCCCTCATTGCCCCAGTGTAAGGCTTTGAGGTACCAAGTGTTGTCTTGTTTTCACGACCTCGTAGTGAGGAAGAATGAAAGAAGCAGTTGATTCTTGCAAAAAGAATTTTCCAAGGACGAGAAATAGTTGAAGGATCTTTCAGTTGATGGATTAAGTCAAATGACTCCTATGTAGAAGCAAGATGTTTTGATGTCTTGATGATGCTAAAGGATCAAATGCTTCTAAGTTTTATTCAAGACTAGAATCCAAGAAAATCAAGACATATGATCAAGTTTGATCTTTTAGAATCTTTAGGAAGGTTTCCAAATTGAAACAAACAAAAGGTTTGACCAAAGAATTCTATCATTTCAAATTGAGATTTGCTCTCTGGTAATCGATTACCAGTAGTTGAAAATGTTTTAATTCAAATTTTTAAAACCTGTAATCGATTACATAAGTCTTGTAATTGATTACCAGAGGGGATTTTCAGAAAATAATTTCCAAGAGACATATCTATTCAAATGTTTTATGAACGGCCATTCAAATGTTTTAAAGAGAGTTTTTATTGCCCAAACAGTTTTATCCTCTCAAAAGATCAAGAGTATTTCTAAACTGAAATGTCTTATCCTCTCAAAAAGATTCCTTGGTCAACCACTTGCATATTCAATAAGGAATTTTTGATTGATCTTCATTTTACAATCTACCTCTTTTAAGAGAGACCTTTCCTTCTTTACTTCTTATTTCTGAAAAGGGATTAAGAGACCGTGGGTCTCTTGTTGTAGGGGATTCTTGAACACAAGGGAAGGGTTGTCCCTATGTGCATTGTTAATCCGAAAAGAGAGAGTGAAAGTTTAATTGGGGAATAATATTCGTATCTTAATTCAATCCCCTCTTCTTCTGAGGCCATTTGTCCAACATCCTATTCTTGATAACTCACTTCTCTCTAAAAAGACAAACTTTCCAGGATGATAAAATGAGGTCACATGAACGTCTTGAAAGCACAGTCAATCAAATGTTTTTTTTTTCTTTTTGAACACTTTTATTTTATTTTGAAACTTATTTGTTTTGAACTTTACTCGTTGTTTTACGGCACCCCCACCAACGTGCAAGACGAGTAATCTCTGATTGAACAGTCTTGGAAGTCAACACTCAGGAGCGCAGGTCGCTTGAGCAAACAGACCAATGGCTTGCACCCACATTCAGGTGAAAGTTGAATAAGCAAACATGCGTTTGTGAGAGGATGAGGGACAAAGATATCAACTTTATCCATTTCATTTAACATTGTAGCTGTGGTTTACAATAATGGCATAAACTTGGAAACCCTGATGAGTCATTAGGGACACCTAACAACAGCTTTCAAAATTGCCCCATGTGTGGCATCTCTTGTCAATGTCAGGATTTACACGCAATTCTCCTCAAATTTCAGTCAGCCCGTATCAATTAGACTTCACACTTTATGCTTCGGGGTCATACAATGCTCAATGGAATGCCCCAGGGCTTCTCCGTGACAAGCACACGTTGCGTTCGAGTCGTATTCTCGGAGAAATGGAGGTTGATGAACCTTGGATAGGGTTATGGCTACCATTGAATTATCAAGTAGATATGGGAGCAAGTCAGCATAGGACACTGGAATTGGGGTGAATTCTACAGGCTTTCTCGCTGCAAAATTCACTTCTTGGTTGGTGTTTTTGGTTTGTGCTAAAGGTGGTGTTCGTCATTGGAAGTGCGGTAGACAGACTTTGTGGTAGATTTAGGGATGGCCTTTGTGGATAACTGGGTGGTGGGTAAGGAGAAAGTTTGTTATTGGCTGAGTAAAGATATTGTTGGGTTGGTGGGAAACTTGGCCGTACAGGAATGGCAGTCACAGCATGGGTTTCTCCCTCATCCTCACCCTCTTTATTTGCCCCAGTTTTCTCAGTCGTCCTAGTAGGATGATCAAATTTGCCTCTTTTCGGACCCACATTGATCCTTTCACTGGCGAAGACCAAATCTGCAAAGCTTTGAGGGTGCGCAGCCCACCATCTTTTCATAGTATAGTACCGATAATGTGTCTACCATCACGATTATCGTCTCCCTTTCCATTATTGGGGGTACCACCTGAGCCGCCAGATCCCTCCACCTTTTGGGCGTGTTCTTTGAAAGATCCGTCCCCCTTTTTGCAAATGTTCTGTAGTTGCATCCTATCCAGAACCATATCAAAATTGTACTAATACTGCCTAACAAAGGCAACCATTAGGTCCTTCCAAGAATGGACTCGGGAAGGTTCCAAGTTAGTGTACCAGGTAACAGCTACCCCAGTAAGACTTTCATGGAAGGAATGTATCAACAATTCCTCATCTTTTGCGTATTCCCCCATCTTCTGACAATACATCTTTAGATGGTTCTTGGGACAAGTAGTCCCCTTGTACTTGTCAAAGTCCAGCACCTTGAACTTGGGAGGGGTGATGATATTGGGTACTAGGAACAACTCTTTTAGGTTAGCAAAGGCATAATCTTCACCTCCTTCAATGGCCCTGAGCCTTTCCTCTAGATGATCCAACTTTCCCATTCCTGCCATAGTCATGAGGGTTTTTAACCACTGTGGAACGTGAGGGTTGTGGTTGTGGATGATATTGAGGGCCCTCCAAAGTGTTTTGCAGGGTATACCACCAACTGCTTGCCCTTCAGTGGCATATCCGAGCCAAGGCTCGAAGTCAGCTAGATTGTGGTGGGGAATTTCATGTGTCTCCCCCATGGTTTGAGAGATATGTGTCTGATGAGGTTATTGGTTCTCAATGAGTATCGGAGTGGAGTTATTGAGATTTTCATTGAGAGTGTATGCCACATTGGGTGGTGTATAGTTGGGAGGCAAGCCATATGATGGGAAGGCGTACTCGTTTTGAATTTGCACATCATGGGGTCATCCGTACTTCCCAAATCTTTGCCTACCATATTTGAGGTTGGATGATTCATTTGCTTGAGGCCAGATGGGAGCATCGGGTTCACCTTAGCGACAGCGCTAATAGCGGCAACTATAACCGCATTGGCTTCCATTATCTTCTTCATGCTCATCATGGCCTTCATCATTGTGGCCATTTGCTCTTTTATGGCCTCCATTTTCGGCCTTCATCTTCTCTTGCACTTCCTCTGCTTCACCCATTACTCTAGCTCTAGCACGAGTTCGGTAAGGGCGCCGTAAAGCGTGTCCTTTTCTTTTTGATAAGTTCATTTTATTTTATTTTTCAAGGAAAGAATGCAATGAGCAATGCAACCAATGAAAAGCATGGATGCATGCGAATGATGTACAGTCAAAGTATTGCGAATTTTTACGCAGGATATGGGGTTGAATCAATTTAGATTTTCAACATGGTCCATGACATCTTTGTCAAGGTGAAACTGGAAGTAACAAGGACATCAACAATCCTAAATATGTTTGGCAGTAGACGAAGCAGTGATGTGACTCAATTCATCTTTTGCCCCAATTTTGCAGGACGGTTACTTCCATATTTCAACTTGACTTGATGAACCTTTTTGTAAAAGCATGAGTTTGGTTCAACCCTATAATCCAAGGAATGGCAATTTTGATCGCCAATACTTCAACAACGTTTCATAGGGATGAAAGACTCGAGAATATGCATGCTATGCATGGAAAATGTAATTATGAGATTGAGATGCCCGAAGAAACACCCTTTCTTAGTTAAACATGCATCAGGTACCATGTTCAATCATTTTGTTTTTAAGTGAAATGGGTTTATGATCCCAACATGGTTGGCTCATGGTACCGAATATATGCAACTAAGAATGCAGCGTGAATTTTCGTACTTCCCTTTTTTTTTGTTTTTGTTTTGTAGAGGAAAATACAAGGATCATGTATGAGCAAACAAAAAGTATGTTGAACGCATATGATGATGCAATGACTCATGCAAAATGTGAGGCTGGAATATGATAACGGACAAATGCAGGAACGATATGTTCATCATGATATTATGAAGAGATGCTTATGCGATGCATGATATGAATGCATTTTACGGACACGAGAGCCCGGAAAATTATCTCTTCTTACTTGCGCATTTGGGGGTGCAGTGCCCCATGTGTACAATTAAGAAGGTGATATGGACCTTCCGGCTTCCCGTGACAAAGGACGAGACCAACATACAATGCATGCTAGAGATAAAATGTGGGAGTGACTTGATTCGCACTGATTTTTGGAGTAAAAACGTGGGATAAACTCATTTTTTTCAAAAAGTTATAACTAGTCAAGATCTGAGCGACAATACAAACTTCCTAGCGGTTTCTAATCATATGGTCCATTAAGTCTATCATATGCTGACAATAGCTGAGAAGTCTGTGGATCTCCTTGGGGGCGGAGTAGGTGTCCGCCATTGCTTTGGCCTTGGCTAGCAATCGGGGAAGTTCTTGACTCCCGTTCAAAGTAAGAGCAAATTGGTCCGTCCACATTGTTGCCTCTTGGTGCCATGAATCAATTACCCTCTCCCTTGCTTCGCTTTCTGCTGATATCTTGGCGTACTCATCCTCTAGCCTTTGCTCGTGAGTCGCCGCTAGATTTAGCTTCTCTTTGCACTCATCGATGACGGCCCACATATTCCCTTCAGTCTCGCTTAACTGTTGGGACAAATTTCTTTTCGACCTAAGGTAAGCCTTTAGCTCGTCCTTCAAGATCATGCCTTTGACCCGTGATGATTCCTTTCACCTCTTCGGAGCTTGAGCTTACTATTGCTGCCCTATAAAGCCCCTCAAAACTTTTCTTGCACGTGTTCTTCCTTTCGGGCCTTCTTGGTTTCTCGTTCCAAGGCTTCAGCGGTGGCCATATTGACGTCCCTTAGTTCATCATACTCTTTTCAGACTTTGATGGCTATGGACTTGAACTTCTCTTCGACTACTCGGGCTCTTTCAAGCTCTTCCTTTAGGGCTTGTACCTCATCACTTTCTTCCGAAGCTTTAACCTCATCGTCCCTCACAGTCTTTAGAGATGGGAGCCAATCCAATCCTTGTGTTCGGACTCTCAGCCACTTATGATAGCCGCCGATGATCCCATTACTGCTTCCCCTAAGCTCTCTGTCCTTTCTTCACGCCGCATCCCATGCCTTGCGAACTCCTTGGAGTACCCTAGCGTTGTGGTCACTGAAACCTCGTGCGATGAAAGGCGTGATGCTTTCGTCTGATGGCACTCCTCTCATGGGACATACTTCGCATGAAGATACAATCCTGATTCTTCCTTCCTTCTAGCGAGGGAACCATTTAACAAACGCCCCTCCATGCTAGCCAAGAGTTGGTCCCAATTCGTCTTTCTTTTTCGACGCACGAGCGGTGACCTTGTAGCAGATAGACGGGCCTACCTTCTTGGAGAAAAAGGTGTGAAACTAACCACACATAGAGAGCTGGAGTACAGCAAACAATCCTTGCATTGCTTTCTTCACATCTTCGGTCGAAGGTGTCATATAGGTCGGCTAGCATAGCGACAACCGGACTTTCCTTGTGGTTATGATAGGCGAGAAAAACGTCGATCGCTTCCAGGTCCACCAACCCATCCACATTTGGAAAGAGGACTCCCTCGAAAATCAACAGTGTGAGAATATCTATGAATGGGGTCCACTCGCCTTTATCTGCCAAGATTCTTGCTTTTACCTCCAAATATTTTCTCGGTATTCCGACCACCCCATTTTTGACTTGCCTTTGGCGGTCTAATTCCTGCGCCGAGATTTGGACTTTTTTAGAAATTCTGGCCAATGAGGGGTAGAACCCTGAGAAGAGGTATGGTTTCCTTCCCCCTAGAGGACATCCTAGGATCTCTTCAAATTCTTCCACCATTGGTGATAGCTGGAAGTCCCCAAAGATGAAGCACCTCAACGGCTGACCATAATACTGGGCGAGGGAGGCAATTGGTTCCATGGAGACTTCTACCCTAGCTAGGTCCCAAATGCTTACCATAGGCTTTGCGGAAGGCTTGCCGTTGAAGTTGACCCATTAATTGCCCCAACTTTCGTAAACTGGTGACCTCTAAGCTCTTGATTTTGACTTGATAGAACCTCTTTTTAAGCGAATGCTTTTGACTTGATCCCATGTTTTACTAAAGTGAAATAAAATCTAGTGCGAAACAAAACTCCTACATCTATCATGGGTGGAATGGATGAATGCATGAAGAAATGCATATGACACAGATGCAATTTACGAATACGGGAGCCCGAGAAATTGTTTCCTTCTTGGATACAACGTTTGGGCAGCATGGCACCCAACGTATGTTTTTTAAGAAGGCGACACGGACCCTCCGTCGGTTTGCTAAAGTGAGGGGATCAAAGACGAAACCCACGCATGATGCATATGCGAAAGGCACAACACGGGGATGTACATAGTACGACAATATTCACAAACAAATATAAGCAAAAGGGTATATGATAATTATGCATGGCAGTGTGAAAAATGGCACGCAGCGTGTTTGCTCCGTGCCCCTATTTAAAGGACCTATAAGGGAGAGAGCTAACTAGGCTTTTAGTGATAACCCCCAAGGTAGTCATATCTCTCTTGATGGTTTCTAGAGGTATCATCCCCTTCGAAGAACATACTGCAGCAGTAGGGACTACTAGCAACAATATGTTTTCAAAGAGAAAAACTCTAGATGAGGGTTCACTGTAATCAAGCAAGTCGGAGACCTAGCATGATCACAGATTCACCTCCACTCCTTATGTTCCCATGAACCCGGGTATAGGGCCCTTTTTCACTCACAGTGTGTGCAAATAGTGTTAGTGTTTGTGTGCATCAAATGAATAAATATTTACCTCATGCATACATTCTAAAACTCACTAAAAGCAACAAATAGTTTATATACACAAGAACATAAAACAAATAAAGGGAAACCAACAAAGGAGAAAGTCATGATAAAACATTGCACAAGATTAAATGGCCTAACTCTCTAAAAAACAGTCCCCAGCGGAGTCGCCAACTGTCGCAACCTACCCTTCGGCGGGAGGGCGACGCGTGACTCGCGGGATGCGTGTTCCACGAAAGGAATACGCGCGGAGTCGCCACCAACGTTTATTTGAGGAAAACGTCGGAAAAACCGGAAAAGACGCGATCTACGAACTTTTAAGTGAAAGGTTCGGGAGTTGTATTTACGCACGGGGAAGGTATTAGCACCCCACACGTCCGCCCCAAGGGACGGCAGCCTTTAATCGAATGTGCAAACATGACTTTGATTTTTTATGTTCCCTTTTTATGTCTCTATATCCTTTATACCCTTTTTATATTTTCTCTTTTTGTGGTCGACAAGGGTGTTTCCCTTTGCTCCTACGTATTCCTCAATTTGGGATGAGAAAATCAGACCTACGTAGTTCTTTCGGAACAAAGTGTTTGGTTAATTTGTTTTTGTCTTTTTTGCAAAATATGTTTTTTTTATTGAACAAAAGGTCATTTAAGGTGTTGAACCATTAAACGGTCTTTTGATTTTGAAAGGGGAGAAACATTAAGGCGTTGGACCATTAACGATCTCTTGTTTTTGAAAGGAGAGAAACGTTAAGGCATTGGACCATTAACGATCTCTCGGGGTGGTCGACAAAAGCGGGGCTTTTGCTCCTACGTATCCTCAATTGCGATGAGGAAATCAGACCTACGTAGTTCTTGCTTATCAAGCGATTCTTTTTTACTTAAGTGGTGATCATTTTTGGACCTTAAAAATGATCCATTTTACTTAGTGAGAAATTGAAATGACAAACTTCAAAAGCCTATTTTTGTGGACGAGCTTGACTAGGCGAGTTGATTTTAGCCTTAGTTTCACTTTAGTTATTAATCAATTCGATTAAGAATGAGAAATCCCAAAGAGAAAACGTCCGATTGATTTTCCGCTTTATTTTACTAAAAGATGTTTTTTGATTATTATATTATTTTTACCTCTTTTTTGATTTCCAACGTGGTTATGGCACGACCGAACGGTCGGAATTTATTTTAACCGAAGTTAACGGATAATACAATTCAAACGTTCGGTGGAAATTTATTTTATTTTTAAGTTAAGCGAGAAATGACTTAAGTAAAATGGCTTAAGCACGTCAAGAGGGGGTATAAAAAGTAAACAAAACGAGAATAAAAATGCACGAAACACAATGTGGACCACTACGGGTACATAGAATGAATCGAAAAGCTTGGTTCGAGGTACTTACCCGTTGAAGATCGAAGAACGATGAAGAACGAATGAAGAACGTCGAAGAACGGTTGAAACCTTTGCGAAATTCTTCACGGAAAACGTTACGGAAACGTTTCGGAAGCGCCTCGGCTTAGATTTTCTTCACGGAAACGATTTTTCCAAGCAAATTCGAAAGAGAGAGAAGTGCCAAAGGGGCTGAACCCCTTCCTTCTTCATTTCCTCCCCTATTTATAGCAAAATAGGGGAGGTGGTTGCCGCCCAGCTCGCCCAGGCGAGTTCAGCTCGCCCAGGCGAGCCAGGTTGCTTCCTCCAGAAGCAACAGCCTTCTGGAGGAATCTTTTGGAGGGCCCAAGTGGGCCTGGGTGCTATTTGCACCCCCATTTTTACTAAGTACACCCCCTCTGCTGTTTTTTGGTGATTCTTTTTTCGTAAAGTTACGGAAACTTACGAATTTCGTAACGATACTTGTTTTCTTTCCGCAATGTTACGGAACCTTGCGGATTACATAATCATCCCCCTTTTGACTTACGGAATGTTACAGAACCTCACTTAATTATGCAACGATGCTTCCATTTGATTTCCGGTGTGTCACGGAAACTTACGGATTGTGCATCCATATCTTTTTGGTTTTTCGGCATGTCCTGGAATTTCACAAATTGCCTAATGATGGATGCCAAGCACCTCACAAGGACCAAAGAAAGGTCGCATGTCATCAAGCAAAGGTCCCCGGACGAAATTAGGGTATGACATGGAGCTTCTATGGAGGCTGGATCTTTGAGCTTCAATGAGGTCCTTCAATGGTGATTTTTCACCATGGAGATGCAGCGGAAGGCAAAGGAGAAGAGGATAGGGGAGGCACCATCCACTAGGGAATAAGCCAAGGAAGAAGGAGCTTCAC
The DNA here is from genome assembly GCF_000004515.6 of Glycine max. NCBI lineage: Eukaryota > Viridiplantae > Streptophyta > Magnoliopsida > Fabales > Fabaceae > Glycine > Glycine max. The sequence goes on from NC_038254.2 coordinate 31,295,626, forward strand.
CACCAAGAATTGCCTTGGATAAGAAGCTTGAAGAGGATGCTTTAATGGAGGAAAAGAAAGAGAGAAGGGGGGAGCACGAAATTGAAGGAATAAAAGAAGGAAAGAAGTGGAACTTTGAAGTGTATCTCATAAGACTTTCATTCATCAAAGTTACAACAAGTGTTACACATGCTTCTATTTATAGACTTGGTAGCTTCCTTGAGAAGCTTTCTTAAGAAAACTTCCTTGAGAAGCTTCTTTGAGAAAACTTCCTTGAGAAGCTAGAGTTTAGCTACACACACCCATCTAAAAACTAAGCTCACCTCCTTGAGAAGCTTCCTTGAGAAGCTAGAGCTTAGCTACACACACGCATCTAAAAACTAAGCTCACCTCCTTGAGAAGCTTCCTTGAGAAGCTAGAGCTTAGCTACACACCCCTATAATAGCTAAGCTCACCTCCATGACAAAAAAACATGAAAATACAAAAAAAAAATCCTACTACAAAGACTACTCAAAATGCCCTGAAATACAAGGCTAAAACCCTATACTAGTAGAATGGCCAAAATACAAGGCCCAAAAGAAGAAAACAACCTATTCTACTATTTACAAAGAAGAGTGGACCCAACCTTGGCCCATGGGCTCAAAAATCTACCCTAAGGTTCATGAGAACCCTAAGGCCTTCTTTATCAACTCTAGCCCAATCCTCTTGGAGCCTCTTGCTCATGGCTCTGGTAACTGGTCCTTTCTTAGGGAGGATTGCATCATCCCCTCCCCCTTGAAGAGGATTTGACCTCAAATCTATTGGTTCCTCCTCCTCTATATCAACTCCACCTGCAAAAGGAATTAAATCAGAAATATTAAAAGTGGTGCTGACTCCATACTCTCTTGGGAGGTCCAACCTATAGGCATTATTATTGATCCTCTCCAAGACCTGAAAAGGTCCATCCCCTCTTGGGCTAAGCTTGGATTTCCTTTTAGTAGGGAATCTTTCCTTCCTAAGATGGAGCCAAACCCAGTCCCCCTCATTAAGAACTAGCTCCTTTCTTCCTCTATTGCCCTTAGTTGAATACACCTTTGTTTGGTTCTCTATTTGGGTCTTAACCCTCTCATGCAACTTCTTTACAAACTCTGACCTAGATTCCTCTTCTTTATGTATAAAAGAAGTGTCAAGTGGGAGGGGAATGAGGTCTAAGGGTGTTAAGGGATTGAACCCATAGACAACCTCAAAAGGGGATTGCTTGGTGTTTCTATGAACCCCCCCTATTGTAGGCAAATTCTACATGAGGAAGATACTCATCCCAAGACTTATTGTTGCCTTTTAGAAGAGCCCTTAAAATAGTGGATAAAGACCTATTCACTACCTCTGTTTGCCCATCAGTTTGTGGATGACATGTGGTAGAGAAAAGAAGCTTAGTTCCTAGCTTAGCCCATAATGTTTTCCAGAAGTGGCTAAGGAACTTAGCATCTCTATCTGACACAATGGTCCCAGGCAAACCATGGAGTCTCACAACTTCCCTAAAAAAGAGTTTTGAGATATGGGAAGCATCATCCACCTTATGGCATGGTATAAAGTGTGCCATCTTGCTAAACCTATCCACCACTACAAAGATAGAGTCTACACCTCTTTGGGTTCTAGGGAGCCCAAGGACAAAGTCCATACTAATGTCTACCCAAGGTGCAGATGGAATGGGTAAGGGTGTGTATAGCCCATGAGGCATCACCCTAGACTTGGCTTGTAAACAAGCCACACACCTAGTGCAATGCTTATGGACATCTTTCTTCATATGGGGCCAATAGAACTTTTCTTTGAGTAAGACAAGGGTCTTGTCTATCCCAAAGTGGCCCATGAGCCCACCCTCATGGCTCTCCTTCACAAGTAATTTCCTGATGGTTCCTTGGGGTATGCAAAGTTTTCCCTCTTTGAACAAATACCCCTCAGCCAAATAGTATCCATCTTGGGCCTTTTTCCCACAACTCTTGAAAATGGGAGAGAAATGTTCATCTAAAGCATACAAATCCCTAATGTTATCAAATCCTAAAATTTGAGCTCCTAGTGAGCAAAACAATGTGTGTCTTCTAGAGAGGGCATCAGCTACCACATTTGTTTTTCCCTTTTTGTATTTGATAACATATGGAAATTGCTCTAGGTACTCTACCCATTTTGCATGCCTTTTGTTTAACTTGCTTTGCCCTCTAATGAACTTAAGTGATTGATGATCACTATGAATGACAAATTCCTTGGAAACAAGGTAATGTTCCCAAGTTCGAAGTGCTCTTATTAAGGCATAAATCTCTTTATCGTAGGTGGGGTAGTTAAGGGTCGCACCATGAAGTTTTTCACTAAAATAAGCAATAGGGTGCCCACCTTGCAACAAAACAGCTCCACCTCCCACTCCAGAGGCATCACATTCTAGCTCAAAAGTTTTAGAAAAGTTAGGAAGAGCTAGAACATGTGCCTTAGTAAGCTTTTCTTTAAGCTAAGCAAAGGCTTGCTCTTGTTTTTCACCCCAGTTAAATGCCACATTCTTCTTCACTAGCTCATTGAGAGGTGATGCAATTGTAGAAAAATTAGGAACGAACCTTCTATAGAAGCTTGCCAACCCATGGAAGCTCCTAATATCTCCCACACTTTTTGGGGTGGGCCATTCTTGGATGGCCTTGATTTTCTCAGGGTCCACTTGGACCCCATTTCTACCAACTACAAACCCTAAGAAAACTATATTATCTACACAAAAAGTACACTTCTCTATATTTGCATAGAGGGTGTTTTTCCTAAGGACTGAAAGAACTTGCCTGAGATGTCCTAAGTGATCATCTAGGCTCCTATTGTACACTAAAATATCATCAAAATAAACAACTACAAATCTACCTATGAAATCCCTTAAGACATGATGCATAAGCCTCATAAAGGTGCTTGGTGCATTAGTGAGCCCAAAAGGCATCACTAGCCATTCATACAAACCAAACTTGGTCTTGAAAGCGGTTTTCCACTCATCACCCTTTTTCATCCTGATTTGGTGATACCCACTTTTAAGATCAATTTTTGAAAAGATATTGGCACCATGCAACTCATCAAGCAAATCATCAAGTCTAGGAATGGGGTGCCTATACTTTACAGTGATGTTGTTGATGGCCCTGCAATCTGTACACATTCTCCACGTACCATCCTTTTTGGGCACCAACAACACTGGCACAGCACATGGGCTTAGGCTCTCTTGGACCCAGCCCATCTTCAACAATTCTTTTACCTGAGACTCTATCTCCTTAGTCTCCTGAGGATTAGTCCTATAGGCTGGCCTATTAGGAAGGCTTGCTCCTGGGACTAAATCTATTTGGTGTTCTATTCCCCTTAAAGGAGGTAGCCCAGGGGGTATCTCTTTGGGAAATATATCACCAAATTCATGTAAGAGTTCTTGGACCTTTGGGGGTAAGGTCTCAAATGTAGGAATTGTGGCAGTGCTAAGGGATGTTTCCCTTGATAGGAAAAGGTAGAAAGATTGTTTAAGAAGGAGTGCTATTTTAATATCACCTTTTGTTGCAAAATGATTTTCCTTCTTAACAATCTTCTTGGAGGAATCATTTTCCTCTTTTTCCTTCCCCTTGGCCTTTGAAGACAAGGCCTTACTATCCTTCTTTTTATTTTGTTTTTCTAGTTTTTCTTCCTCATCCCTCTTATCTTTCATAGTTAGTTGATCTCTGGCCACCTGTGAAGGTGTTTGAGGATGCAACACAAATTTAGTGCCAAGATGGGTGAGGGTAATCTCATTAGGCCATTGTAAATGATCTTCCTATCAAATTGCCACGGCCTTCCTAAAAGAATATGTCCTACCTCCATGGGAACTATATCACAATTAACTTCATCCTTATATGTCCCAATGGAGAAAGGTACCTTCACTTGTTGGTTAACTATCATTTCCCCTTGCTCATTGAGCCATTGAAGTTTATAAGGTTTTGGGTGGGGAATGATAGTGAGGTTCAACTTGGAAACTAATCTTGTGCTACAACAATTGCAACAAGATCCACTATCCACAATGAGAGAACAAGTTTTATCTAAAATTTTGCATCTTGTATGAAATATGTTCTCTCTTTGGGATTGAGATAGATCACAAGATTGACCTCCATGGAGCCTTCTAACCATTAAGAGGTCACCTTCTTCATGGGGGTAGACTTCCTCACTAGACTCTTCACCCCTTACTTCATCTTCACTTCCACTAGAGGAAGGGCAAGAAGTAGTTTCCTCTTGACTACTATAAATGTCTTGACCCCTCATAATCATGGTTTTCTTTGTGGGGCATTGAGAGGCAATGTGACCTCTCCCAAGACATTTGAAGCATTTAATGTTGCTAGTCCTTTCTTGGGAACTAGTCTTAGGGGTGTATTTCTCTATGGTCTTACCCTTTTCTTCCTTGGGTTTTGAAGGTGTAGCCCCCAAAACTCCTTGGGCTTGGTCCTTCCTTGGATAAGAGTGAAAGCCATAAGATTTTGAAGAAGGCTTTCTTTTTAGTTGTTGTTCCACTCTTATACAAAGTTGGACTAGTTCATCTAGGTCCCTATATGGAAGGAGTTCAACCTTGTCCCTTACTTCCATATTAAGCCCACTAAGGAACCTCGCTATGCTTGTCCTTTCCTCCTCCCTAAGTCCAGCTCTTAAAAAGAGTAGTTCCATTTGTTGTCTGTATTCTTCAATACTCATACTCCCTTGTTTAAGCCTTTGGAGCTTGTCCATAAGCTCCCTTTCATAGTAGGGAGGAATGTGCCTCTTCCTAAGGGCACTCTTAAGATCATTCCAATACTCTACTGGAGGATCCCCATGAATCCTTCGTTCCCTAACAAGGGAAGTCCACCAATAGAGGGCATACCCTTGAAAGCTAAGGGTAGCCAATGGAACTTTTCTCTCTTCGCTAATATGATGGCAAGCAAAGAGTTGTTCAACCTTCATTTCCCAATCTAAGTAGGCCTCAACATTATCTTTTCCATGGAAATATGGAAGACTAATGTTAACCTCTTGAGGCCTTCTATCCCTTTCCCTTCTTTGGGAGTGATGTTTAGTATGTGAACTATGGCGCCCTCTATAATAGTCGCTAAGTTCTTCACTTAAACTCTTGCAAGAGTCATGACTACTATAGGAGGCATGTTTTTCTCTTTTCATTTCTTTTATTATTTTTCTTCTTTCTTCCTCTCTTATTTTCTCTCTTTCATCTTGACTTGTTTCTTCCACTCTTTTTTTTCCTTTTTCTTTTCTCTCTTGTTTTTCTTTCCATAACTTGAGAGAACTCAACTCATCTAAGATTCTAGATAGAGGGTCCTTATGACTAGTACCCTCATCATTAACACTAGTTGAATGATGACTCATGTTGGTTTCTAAGTTGTGGTTCTTTCTTGTTGGAGGTTTGAAAACAAAAGGTAAAAGAAACTATGGTTGAAACAAGCCAAAATAAACACTAAAAGAGATGTGAAAGATAAGGTAAAAAAAAAAAACTAATTGGTAAAATGCAAGCTATCTAGGCGATTTGACAATGGAAGGTAAAAGAAATAAGCTATGAAAGTAAGCAAGAAATGTAAACTAGGTGAATCCAAAGAGTGTTTGGATGACCACATTCAAGGTTCCCAACAAAACACTCACTATCCTAAGCAAAAATTGCCTAAAATTATTACACACAAATGGAAGTTTGGTAACCTATTGGAGGCTCCCAACACACTTCCAATGAAAGGCCTTTTTGTTACAAAAACTTGAAAGCAATGAAGGTAAGTAAATTGCAAATTACAAAATTACAAAACGGTCCTCAATTTTGGTGGTTGTTCTCTCTTTGGTGATTCACTCAATTTGGAGTGCTTCTTCGTCCAATAGCTCTTAAGGTGGTTGGCCCCTTGCTTCTAGACTCAAATTCTTCAAGGGATGGCACCAATCCTCCTTCCAATTCCCTATATGGCAACCCACAAACAAGGAAACAAAGAGACAAGCAATAACCAAAGACCAAAAAAAATGAAATGAAAGCTAAACCAATGGAGTTTTAACAAGACAATTTTTCAAGGATTATTCAACAATTAAAGCAATGAAAAGGACATAGAAGCAAGCTAGGACTCAAAGAGAAACTTAGAATGGCTCTAGAGTAGAGTAAAAAAACTGAAAAAAAAAGACTCAACAAAACTCTAGCTTTGGCACTTGTCTTCACACTAATTTTGAATTGAAATTTCCAATTATAGAATAAATTTTGAGCCAAAACAACAAGCACCCTTCCCTTTCACCTTTTTTTTCTGGATACTGATTTTCCTGCCAACTTGTGCGATTTTTCGTATTTTTTCCTTTTATCCAAATCACTTGTTTCTTTTTTTATAACTTTTTTCCAGATGTCTAGAAAATTAAGTAAAAAGTTCAGCTCAAAATTCGAAGTAACCAATTCTCAATAATTTTTACAAGTTTGTATGCCCAAGCTGCCAGCACCAGCGATTTGTTTCTTTAAGCATGGTATATTGATTGCCTTGGGCTTACTTTCAACCTTCCTATGTATGTTGAACTCACTAGGATTGTTTACCACAGTTTTCGGAGTTCAATATTCACTTAGGATCAACATTTCAGCCAGCAATTCAATCACCAAAACTCAAATTCACAATAGACACAATCATAAAGAAACCTAAAAGTTCAAGAAAAGGTTCACAATCAAAGACTCTCTAAGAATTTTGCATGAACATGTTAAGGACTAATTAACATGAAAGATTTGACTCAAATCAAATAATAGGCTAAAATAATTTCGTAAACTCATGAACAAATGAGTTAGACAAAGAAACAAGAAAATAAAATTCAGCACAACATAAGAAATCTTATGTGACAAGTTTCATGACTAGACATGACTTCTATGACAAAACTACAATAGGTGAACAAGTCACTCTAGATTTATGAGGTTTTCTTCTACTTTAATATTTTTGTAAGAATTTTATGGTTTAGGTTTCAGCCACAAAAAATAACAAGACAAAACTCAAAGGAACCTAAACTCAACACAATTCATGGTTCAAGAACAAGAACAAGCAATTTGAACCATAGAAAATCAAATCTAACTTCTATAGCAAGTTTAATCGGTGGAAACTCTAAAGAATCATGTTAACAACATTTAGAACAAGACATGTGAGGAGATACATGGAGAAAAATGAAGAAACAACAATGGAAGAGAAGGTAAAGAAAAAAAATTAATGGAGGTTTAAGGAGCACCTACTTGAAGCTCTTGTGCTCTGATTACCACTTGATGGAAGCTTGCTTGTGGAGCTTCTATGGAGGCTGGATCTTTGAGCTTCCATGAGGTCCTTCAATGGTGATTTTTCACCATGGAGATGCAGCGGAAGGCAAAGGAGAAGAGGATAGGGGAGGCACCATCCACTAGGGAATAAGCCAAGGAAGAAGGAGCTTCACCACCAAGAATTGCCTTGGATAAGAAGCTTGAAAAGGATGCTTTAATGGAGGAAAAGAAAGAGAGAAGGGGGGAGCACTAAATTGAAGGAATAAAAGAAGGAAAGAAGTGGAACTTTGAAGTGTATCTCATAAGACTTTCATTCATCAAAGTTACAACAAGTGTTACACATGCTTCTATTTATAGACTAGGTAGCTTCCTTGAGAAGCTTTCTTAAGAAAACTTCCTTGAGAAGCTTCTTTGAGAAAACTTCCTTGAGAAGCTAGAGTTTAGCTACACACACCCATCTAAAAACTAAGCTCACCTCCTTGAGAAGCTTCCTTGAGAAGCTAGAGCTTAGCTACACACACGCATCTAAAAACTAAGCTCACCTCCTTGAGAAGCTTCCTTGAGAAGCTAGAGCTTAGCTACACACCCCTATAATAGCTAAGCTCACCTCCATGACAAAAAAACATGAAAATACAAAAAAAAATCCTACTACAAAGACTACTCAAAATGCCCTGAAATACAAGGCTAAAACCCTATACTACTAGAATGGCCAAAATACAAGGCCCAAAAGAAGAAAACAACCTATTCTACTATTTACAAAGAAGAGTGGACCCAACCTTGGCCCATGGGCTCAAAAATCTACCCTAAGGTTCATGAGAACCCTAAGGCCTTCTTTATCAACTCTAGCCCAATCCTCTTGGAGCCTCTTGCTCATAGCTCTGGTAACTGGTCCTTTCCTAGGGAGGATTGCATCACCATAATGTCGATCTCCCCCTGCGGAAGTATCAGTTGGTCAGTGCCGTCATGACATAGGTAAGTATGCACGTGGCTCAACTAATTTCTGATGTCATCTACTATTTGTAGGGATCACGCCCACAAGACACCCAGCAGACCCGGAGAAGTCCAACAGGGTCCTGGGGTTTCCAGCTCTAATCACAGGCCTCTGTCAGTTCTATGGAGTGCCCGTCGCTCCCAACAAGGTCATCAGGCCCCCTACTAATCGAGCTTTCATCAAGAAGTACTGCGTCCCCCAGGCAGGCGCATGGCGAGACACCATAACAGCCTGGGGATGGCCGGCAACGGGCAATAAACGCACCGCCACTAGCTCTAGAGCCCCTCAGCCCCAATAGGCGACCAAGTCCAAAGCCAAAGGTAAGCAAAAGTACTAGGTCTGTGACCGACAAGTCATCACACGTCCAACTCAAGACGTTAAAGAAGCGCTACTAGGAGGCAACCTAGAATTGATTGCGAAGAAGCTCCCCGCGAAGAGGTCCAGGAAGGGCACCATTGAAGAGGATTCCAGTGTGGCCCCACAAGTTGACACAGGCTTTGACAAACACCGATTCCAGAGCGTGGAACATCAATAGCATTTCGAGGCCATCAAAGGATGGTCATTCCTTAGATAGAGACAGGGGCAGCTAAGGGATGATGAATTTCTGCACTTCCTTGGAGGAGGCGGAGCCATACAACCGGGATCGCCAAACTTGAGATTTATCCTTCATTACTACTTTTAGTTATTCTATTATTCTGTTATTCCCCTTGTGATCTGACATTATCTGATTCCAATTATTATGTCCATTGTGATTGAACTACACATGCAGTTATCTGTCGCATTGTGAGTAATTTACCGCTTTTGGCATATGGTCGTACTTACTTTACGATGATCTGTCCGAAATGAAAAAAAAATGTGTAGGTCTTGTGCACTTTCGTTCGCACGCTTTTTCGAAAAAAAGATGTGATCTCGGGCATCAACCGTGTCCAGGTTACAAGTTGTTAAAAAAAAACAAAAACAAACAAGAACAAAAAATATATCTTTTGGCTGAAAAGCCAGCACGCTTTTGAAAAGAAATAACTTCCATATTTTCATTGAAAAAAGATTCACCGATCAAAACAAAGGGTTTTGTTGAAAAAATTGTGTATACACCTAAAGGGTGAATGCTATGAAAATTTTCCCGAACGCCCAAAATGGACTCGGATGAATGCATGAATTGATAAATGAGCATATTTTAGAAACATTGGGTTGACTTAAATAGGAAAAATGAATCCTGAGCCCTAGTGTCACATGACCATAAACACTTGATGCTTGAGTGTCCACATAGGTGCATGCATGACCAGTTTTGCATAAAATTTCCTAATCATCATTGTTGCATGTGTATCATGGAAATAATGTGGGACATCTCCTTTATTCCTGAACCGCTGACCAAACCAACACCCTGACATATATCATGTCCAACCGTTCTACAAGCCTTGAGCCAAAATCCCAACTCACCATAAACCTTGACCCAGGGTGAGAATGACCATCCTTGCCCTCAAAAGAAAGCAAAAAAGAAAGTTCCCGATCAAAGATTGGAAGAAAGCAAAAGAAGAAAATTCCCAACCCAACCAAAGATTGGGAGAAAGCAAAAAAGAAACAAAATTCCCGATCAAAGATCGGAAGAAAACAGAAGAAATATGTAGAAAGGTCTTTGGACCAGACAATATCTGAACAATACAGAATTGTCACAAGCAAATAAGAAAAGAAAGGAAACCACGACTTGAAGTGGTCCTCTCTCTTTGATTGCCAACCAAAATCCTATGCGTCGGTGACTTTTTCTCCCCGCGCTAAACAAAAACAGAAAAGGAAAGGGCCAAAACACTCAAAGCCAAATTTCCCACAAAAAAAAAAACACCATTCCCAAGAAAAAGTCCTATTGATCCATGATCACGCGTGTAATCTTTGATTTGATAGGAAATGGTTTGCAAAATCAAGTGATGACATATCTATGGTTCAGAATTAGGATAAAACACTTTCCTGTGTGAGGTTTATACACTCTGAGTGATTTTCTTCAATTTTGTTGGACCCAGTGTTTCCTCTAAATGGTCATTTAGAAACGAAACGCTAACATCCAAAATCTCATTTATGGTTATGAGAAAATTTCATCAGCATACTCTCTTTCCCCAATAGACACATTGTTTTTCATCAAAAAATCATATGTTGCTCTGGTCAGTTAGAGGTTTTGTTTCTTTACTAAAGCATGTTCGCATTTTTAGTGAAGGAACACCGAGACTATTTTAGTTTCACTTTTGAAAGAACTACGTAGGTCTGAGTTGCTCATCACAAGTTGAGGATACGTAGGAGCAAAAGCTCCGCTTTTGTCGACCACCCCACCTTTTGCTATCATGACCCAAGAGTCTGGTAGCATGCGGAGACACCTTCCGGTTATCTGCACCTCATCATTCGGAGACCCCAAGTCCGATTGACAAGTAGAGACCAACGTGGGCATCTGCACCCTTTCCGGAGATGTCAACATCTTCCGGTAGAGACTATTTAAGTCTCACACTGTGAAATGAGGATACGTAGGAGCAAAAACCTCGCTTTTGTCGACCGCCCCACCTTCTATTATCCTGACCCGTTAAGTCAGGTGACGTACGGAGGTACCCTGAGTGGTTATCCGTACACGGACAATTTCTGTTAATACTAACCTGTGAAGTTAGGTGGTAGGCGGAGATACCCAAGTGGTTATCCGTATAAACACTCTTTCTCTATCCGTAAGACTTAAAGCATGATAGCATGCAGAGACTAACATCGTCTTCTACAACCTTTGTCAATCGTGGCCAACGAGCCCGTTGACATGCAAAGATTTACGTCATCTTCCATGCTTTCTGTCATCCTGACCCGTGAAGTCAGGTGACATACGGAGATACCCCAAGTGGTTATCCATACACAGACAATTTCTGTTAATACTAACCCGTGAAGTTAGGTGGTAGGCGGAGATACCAAAGTGGTTATCCGTACACAGACAATTTTTGTTAATACTAACCCGTGAAGTTAGGTGGCAGGCAGAGATACCCAAGTAGTTATCCGTACAAACACTTTTTCGCTATCCGTAAGACTCAAAGCACGATAGCATGCAGAGACTAACGTCGTCTTCTGCACCCTTTGTCAATCGCGGCCAACGAGCTCGTTGACACGCGGAGATTTACGTCATCTTCCGCGATTTCTGTCATCCTGACCCGTGAAGTCAGCTGACGTACGGAGATACCCTGAGTGGTTATCCATAGACAGACAATTTCTGCTAATACTGACCCGTGAAGTTAGGTGGCAGACGAAGATACCCAAGTGGTTATCCGTACAAAGACAAATTCTGTTAATACTAACCCGTGAAGTTAGGTGGCGGGCAGAGATACCCAAGTGGTTATCCGTATAAACACTTTTTCGCTATCCGTAAGACTCAAAGCACGATAGCATGCAGAGACTAACATCGTCTTCTGCACCCTTTGTCAATCGCGGCCAACGAGCCCGTTGACACGCGGAGATTCACGTCGTCTTCCGCGCTTTCTGTCATCCTGACCCGTGAAGGCAGGTGACGTACGGAGATACCCCGAGTGGTTATTCATAGAAAGACAATTTCTGTTAATACTAACCTGTGAAGTTAGGTGGCAGGCGGAGATACCCAAGTGGTTATCCGTATAAACACTCTTTCGCTATCCGTAAGACTCAAAGCACGATAGCATGTAGAGACTAACGTCGTCTTCTGCACCCTTTGTCAATCGCGGCCAACGAGCCCGTAGACACACGGAGATTTACGTCGTCTTCCGCGCTATCTGTCATCCTGACCCGTGAAGTCAGGTGACATATAGAGATACCCCAAGCGGTTATTCGTACAAACCGTTTCTGTCATCCTAACCCGTGAAGTCAGGTAACGTACAGAGATACCCCAAACGGTTATCCGTAGAAACGGTTTTTGTCATCTTGACCCGTGAAGTCAAGTGACGTATGGAGATACCCGAAGCGATTGTCCCTACAAACCGTTTCTGTCATCCTTACTCGTGAAGTCAGGTGACGTGCGGAGATTCCCCAAGCAGTTATCCGTAGAAATGGTTTTAGTCATCCTCACCCGTGAAGTCAGGTGACGTACGGAGATACCCCAACCGGTTATCCGTACAAACCGTTTTTGTCATCCTGACCCGTGCAGTGAGGTGACATGCGAGGGTACCTTGTGGTTACCCGCACCTTTCGTCAACCAGGGGCAAATGAGCCCGTTGACGCGCAGAGACTAACATCGTCTTCTACACCTTCTGTCATCCTGACCCGTGAAGTCAGGTGACATGCGGGGGTACCTTATGGTTACCCGCACCTTTCATCAACCAGGAGCAAACGAGCCCGTTGACGTGCAGAGACTAACATCGTCTTTTGCACCTTTTGTCATCCTGACCCGTGAAGTTAGGTGACATGCGGGGGTACCTTATGGTTGCCCGCACCTTTCGTCAACCAGGGGCTAATGAGCCCGTTGACGCACAGAGACTAACATCGTCTTCTGTACCTTCTATCATCCTGACCCGTGAAGTCTGGTGACATGCGGGGGTACCTTATGGCTACCCGCACCTTTCGTCAACCAGGGGCAAACGAGCCCGTTGACGCGCAGAGACTAACATCGTCTTCTGCATCTTTTGCCATTTAGGGACAGCGAGTCAGGTGGCAGGCAAAGATACCTTATGGTTACCCGAACCTTTAGTCAACCAGGGGCAAACGAGCCCGTTGACGCCCAGAGACTAACATTGTCTTCTGCACCTTTTGCCATCCAGGGACAGCGAGTCAGGTGGCAAGTGGAGATACCTTATGGTCATCTGCACCTTTCGTCAACCGAGGGGAACGAATTCGACGGTATCAAGATGATGTTGGTCGTTTGATTATGATTATTTTCAAAATTTTTGCAGGTTTTTACCCTCGTCGTCCAGAGACATTCAAGCCCGACGACGCACGAGATTCTTCTCTGCTGGGCGGGGGCGATCGAGTTCGATGGCGTGGGGAAGTGTCATGGTTGTCCAACTTTATCGCTTTAAAGACACTGAAGTTTGTTGATGCTTCTGATGCCTTTTCTTTTCTTTCTAAATGACAGGTTCCGCTGGTGGGGATATTGATCGGCCGAACAATGTTCCGCTCAAATGAAATTCATGTCTTATCTTTACTTCGCTTTTATCTCCAATAAAAGATAAATAAAGAGGGGCAACTGTTATATCCTAATTTCATCTGGAGACCATTGTTTGGTGGCATGCAACCTTCGCTTGACCGCCTCGAGGTACTTAACACCCATCGTTAGGTAATCCGTGAAGTTCCGCAACGTTCCAGAAGTCAAGAAGAGCCTTGTCGCATAATCCGTAAAGTTTCGCAACATTCTGGAAAGGAAATGGGTGTCGTTACGTAATCCGTAAAGTTTCGTAACGTTTCGGGAAGAAACTGGTAAAAAAACACAAAAACGGGAGTGTATTTAGCAAAGTGGGGTGTGTGTAAATAATCAGGAGTGCATTTAGCAAAAGGGGGGGGGGGCTAAGCAAATCAATGATTCTTTTTTACAAAACCGAAATTCAAAAATTTAGGAAGTGAGAAAAGAATAAAATTTCTCATATGGGGGGTGAACTTATGAAGATCCTCCACGCTTTGTTGGAAAATGGTTTCCGGAGCTTCCAAGGCTTTCGTAATGCTTCCGTAAAATTCCTAAAACTTTGAGTAAGCCTATTTCACTTAATATTGGTGAAAGAGAAGAGGAAAAAGAGGAAAATCAAGTCCTATATGCTTCTGTAAGGCTTCCATAATGCTTCCGTAAAATTCCTAAAACCCTAAATAAGCATATTTCACCTAATATGGGTGATAAGGAAGAGTGTATACTCTTTTACGAAAGAGGGGGTGAACTTATCAAGATGTGGGTGCAAATAGAAATTTTCAAATTTTTGAATTTGGGCCTTCTACAACATTTTGGAAGCTAGGTTTCTTAAGGAGGAAGCAACCCAACTCGCCTGGGCAAGCTGGGCGGTAACCTCCTCCCCCCTTTTCCTATAAATAGGCGAAGGGAGGCTGTTCCAAATATCCCTAACCCCCTTGGCTATGCATTTCAGCTGTTTTGGGTTAAAAAAATGGTTTCCGTGAAGAAAATCGAAGCTGAGGTGCTTCCGTACCGCTTCCGAGACGTTTCCGTGAGCAAATCCGTGAAGGTTTTCTGTCGTTCTTCACCGTTCTTCATTGATTCTTCGTTTGTTCTTCGTTCTTCAACGGGTAAGTTTTCGAATCCGAGACTTTCAATTCATTTCTTGTTTTTTTTTTGAGCTTTCATCTTCATTTCGTTCATTTTCGGTTTTCTTTTCTTCCGTTTTTAACGAGCTTTAACCGACTGTTTAAGCCGTTATCTCGCCTAATAAATGATAAAATGAATTTCAACCGATCATTTGCGTTGTAATCTTATTTAATCTCTGTTAAAACAAAATCTAACCGATCGTTCACACTGTAACCATGTTTAAACCAAAAAAGGGAAAAATAATAATAAAATAATCAAAATATCTTGAAAAAATAATAATAAAATAATCAAAATATCTTTGAATAAAATAATCAAAAAAATCAATTGGACGTTTTTCTTTGAAAGTTTCCTTGGATCAATTGACTAATAACCAAAGTGAAACTAAGGCTAAAATCAACTCACAAATCAAGCTTTGTCCGCAAAAATCACTAAAAACCGTTTTAAGGTCCAACGCCTTAAACGGTCCTCTTTGCTTTTATCGGATAACATGGACCGTTCAAAAGCATGAAATCAACATGTAACTTTACCGCTTTTGCAAGAACTACGTAGGTCTGATTTCCTCATCGCAATTAAGGATACGTAGGAGCAAAAGTCCCGCTTTTGTCAACCACCCTAAGAGATCATTAATGGTCCAACGCCTTAACGTTTCTTTCCTTTCAAAAAACAAGAGATAGTTAATAGTCCAACGCCTTAATGTTTCTCTCCTTTCAAAATCAAATGATCGTTTAATAGTCCAACGCCTTAAATGACCTTTTGTTCGGTTAAAATATATCTTGCTAAAAATGATAAAAACAACTTAACCAACGTTTAGTTCTCAAAGAACTACGTAGGTCTGATTTTCTCATCGCAATTGAGGATACGTAGGAGCGAGGGAAATACCCTTGTCGACCACACCAAAATTAAAAACACAAAAAGACATAAAAGGGGAAAATAAAACATTCTGAAGTCATATTTTCACACTTGATTAAAGGCTGCCATCCCTTGTGACGGATGCGTGGGGTGCCAATACCTTCCCCGTGTGTAAATACAACTCCCGAACCTTTCACACTTAAAGTTCGTAGACCACAACTTTCTGATTTTTCTGACATTTTCCTCGAATAAACGTTGGTGGCTACTCCGCACATTTTCCTCCCATGGAAGACGCACCCGCGAGCCCCGCGTCGCCCTCCCGCCGAAGGGTAGGTTGCGACACATACAATGTATGTTTGGACATTTTCAAACCATTCTTAATGAACTAAGATCCTTAGGTAGAACTTATGATAATTATGGCCACATTGACAAAATTTTGAGAAGTCTATCTTGGAAGTGTAGATCATAGGTAACAATGCTGAGAGCCTTAAAGAATCTTGATTCTATGTCTCTTGAGGAACTTGTTGGTACCCTTAAGGTTCATTAACAACATCTCCAGCAAGACAAAGGTCTCAGAAGAGAAAAAGCACATTTCTAAATGGCTTAATTCTAGAGGAAGTTTATGTTGAACAACCTCCTGGATTTGAGAGTGAAACCTTTCCTCAACATGTTTTTAAACTCAACAAAGCCCTTTATGGACTTAAAGAAGCTCCTAGAGCTTGGTATGAAAAACTAAATTCATTTCTCTTGAAAAATGGCTTTGAACAAGGAAAGGTTGACACAACTCTCTTTTGTAAAAACTATGATTCCCAGTTTTTATTAGTACAAGTGTATGTGGACAATATCATTTTTGGTGCTACTAATGAAATTCTCTATGAAGATTTTTCTAAGTTAATGCAGACTGGGTTCGAAATGAGCATGATGGGAGAGCTGGAATTCTTTCTTGGATTACCAATAAAACGAATACCCCAAGGCATTTACATTCTTTAAACAAATTATGTGAACGAATTGTTAATAAAATTCAACATGAGCGATGCAAAAGAGATAAAAACTCATGTGCATCCCACTACATATCTTGGACTGGATGAGGAATCAAAGAAGGTGGATGGTGTTAGAATTTTGGCAAGCATACCAATTGTCACCGCTGGTTACAAATTTGTAAAAAAAGATGTCTCCACAGAGACTCAAGTTACTTAGTTCATTCGGACAAAGGTTATCAGTTTAATAGTTATGTACAATTTTAATCAAAATATCATGGGTTTGTTTAGTCAACGAAAGATAATTTAAAGTAATGAAATAACAAGATTTATGAAAAAAAATGGAAATAACAGAAACAACAAAATTCATTGTGTTGGAAATACGTAAAGTTACAAAAACAATAATAAAAAATTTAATTAATTCAAAGAAAACATAGGATTGGATTTCATTGTTCATACCCTTAGTATCCTAATAAGATTAACATATACGAATCATTTTCTAACATTATTGATGCACACATTAAGTTACCCCAAGTCGATCCCTCGCACTCGAGACCTAAGAATATTTACTAAATATTGATTCCTCGCATTTGAAGTAAATACCCCAGCTTTACAATCATAATCTCGTGCTTTTTGCAATCAAAATGTTATGCTCTATTCCTAGAAACATAATGTAAAAAGTAACTTCATTTAGTTCAAATTCTAAGAGTACTTCCCAATCAAACTTAAAATCCAATTTCATGAAACTAGTGATCAAATAGAATCAAGCATTATGAGTAGAATGAAATCACCAATAATGAGTAGAAAAGATTCATACATATATGATATCAAAAGGCATACATAAGGGTACAAAGATTACATCCAATCCTTAAGAAAAACTAATTGATCATTACGTAGAGCACAAGACTAACAAGATAAATGATGAAGGATGCGATCAACAGCCACAACTCTGTAGTGCTCGGGCTCCACTTTCCATTTTCTTCTTCTTTTTCTTCCTCAGCTTCTCACATTTTTCTTTGCTACTAGATCATTATTTCTTCAACATTTGCATGGCTGTTTATAGAAAACAGCCAAGGGGTGTAGGCAAATTCGCCCAAGCGAGCTGTAGTTTGCCCAGGCAAATTTATGGCTTAGTGCTAAAGAAACATACTTGCCCAGGCGAGTTGTAGCTTGCCCTGGCGTGTGTATTGCTTATGGCTGAAGCAAGCTAACTAGCCTAGGCAAGCTGGTTGCTAGCCTAGGCAAATGGATGTCTAAAATCTTTGAAAATGACCATTTTGACTTTGTTTCTGGATCTAACAAACAACCATAAAAACCTAAAAAATCATGGATGAATCTTTCATATTTAAACAAAAACATTAGTAAATGTATAATATATATAAAACAACTATATTTAAGGGAAGTTTATAAGCAAATTATTACAAAAGAAAGATAAGTGCTAACATTTTAATCCAAAAATTAACTGAAATATGGCACTTATCAACTCCCCTCAAACTAGAATCTTGCTTGTCCTCAAACAAAGTATAGAAAAACTAAAAATAATAATTGTAGAAGTATAAAATAAATATGCTTCAAAAGCTATGAACAGGCTTTTTAAAGACTCAATCCCCAAACTGATCAAAACAACATGTTTCAAAATGCAACAATGAGAAATGAAAGAACAAAGATGAATTTCACATAACCAAAATGAGATTAGAATCAATTTGCATTTTGTTTCTAAAAAACATAAGAGAAAACATCTAATTCACTCAAATATAGAGGAAAACATCTCAAAAATGTATAATTCTCATAGGCAAGTGTTTCATATCAATTCCAATCACTGATATGTCATAAATCAATTTTGCAAGTCATTCCCCATCAAATCAAAAATAAATTTCACAATCATCATGGATCAATATGGCTTTTAGGGTTGGGCCTGGCTTTGAAGGAAATCATGGTTTTTCTGGATATTCAATCATACCTTGAGAATAGGAGAGCAGACATAAAAATCAGCTAGTAACTTGATTGAACGATCACTTCTTATTCCTTTTCTTTTCAACCAAGTTATCACTACTTTCTATTAAGATATCTACAACAACTCTGTATAGTTTAGGATAAAATGTACATGATTCAAAGATTTATTTATCCATAAAGAACTTGTTTTCCTTTTTCTCTTTCTTTTCTATTTTTTTTCTTTTCTTTTCTATTTCCCTTAATACTCACATATTTGAAAACAAAGTATTTACATCACACTAGCCACCAAATGATAGAAATCCTTAATAAAACACCTTTGCTCTTCTAACCTAAGGTAAGGTAGGAAATTTTTATCTAGGTTTAGTGTTTCAACAAAATATGAAGTGTTTTGGCTCAAAGGACTTGCAAATGATAAAATAGTATACTTCGGGATAGCTTTTTGGCCAGTGCCTTAAAATGTAAAGAAAGAAAGAATGCCTAGATCATATCCATGAATCATATGTTATGACAATTAGAAATTCATGCAAAATCAACTGTAGAACATATCAATGAGGACACTCAATATAAAATCTATGGTTGCACACAGTCACTAAAGCTTATGGCCTGTTTCCATGTTCAAATCAAATTAGTGTTTTGAAAGTTGTTCTTTTATCAAGTTCATGCAAAAACATCTGAATCCATTTGGTATTTGGGAAAGCCATTCATTGTTTTCATTCTTAATGTTTCCAAAAATCCTTTTTGTTGTCTTATGATCCAATTCCAAAGTAAGTTTCAAAAATACTGGTTGTTGATTCTTCCCAAAGCATGTTATGTCCAAGAAAAATTTTCTGTTTAAGTCCCAAAAAGAGTTATATATAATCTACAAGATCTTGGTTGGGGAGCTCAATTTCCTCCAATGAAATAATCAACAAGATTCGCCATGTCTTCATCTTCATCTGCTCTTCCTCCATCGCATTGGGCAGCTTCCTAGGCATCTACAAGATCTTCCTCCTCCTGAAAAAATAAGCCTGTCTCTAGACCATGCAGCAACAGCTCTAAATTGCTCAGGAGTAGGCCAAGGGTAAGGGTTTGGGTCTTGGCGATGCTGGTGCAGCGTGTAGTAGTAGAAGTTGTCATTCAACTGCAATTGGCACTTGTGATTTGTTGCCTGCTGATCAACCAAATGATGCATGTAAGTGTGCATCTGGAGCTCCATTCTCTGTAAGTTTGCTGAGATGGCCTCCAAGGAAGGCAGCTGCTACAGTGGTGGTGGTGGGCCATTTGTTGCTAGCTGAGGTGACTAATCTTCTCCGGTTGCTGTACTAGCCTTGGCATGCAATATTTGTCAATGAATGATCTGTTGATGGAAGATCGGATGAGTTTAGTTGGTGTGACCAACACTCCATAGAACTGACATAGACCTGTGATTAAAGCAGGAAAATCTAGTGCCTTGTTGGATTTGTCTGGGTGCACTGGGTGCGTATGAGGTTTGCCAATAACAAACTGGTGAATAACATCTGAAATGAGTTGGGCCACACATACAATGATATGCTCCATAATGCTATAGACCAATTGACATTTGGGTAGAGTCAGATCAGAGTTATGGTCACTTGGAAGAACATTATTCAGGAGGAAGGTCATCAAGATTTGAGTAAGAGTAGTCATATTGGTGCACATTATTTGCAACCGCTTCCCTACCATGCTTCGTGCAAAATCATGCCCTGGGAAGCAAAGAAGCTGACCTATTGCCTCTTCATCAAAACCTGTAGTTTGGCCTTTCCTTGAAGTATATTCACATTGTTGCCTTTCTTCCAAGAATAATGGATTCCCTAAAAATTGGTTGATAGCATCGATATCATAAGGAATCCATTAGCCCAGCACTTTTGAGCGCTTATCCAGAACTCCCTCCTCAGTAGGCCAGGCATTAGCAGAATTCTAGGACAACTTCAGGGTCATATTTGGGCATGGGTTCTGTCATACCCTAATTTCGTCCGGGGACCTTTGGTTGATGACATGCAACTTTTGTTTGGTCCTTGTGAGGTGCTTGGCACCCATCATTATGCAATTTGTGAAATTCCGGGACATGCCGTTATGCAATTTGTGAAATTCCGGGACATGCCGGAAAACAAAAGAAAATATTGATGCACAATCCGTAAGGTTCCGTGACACACCAGAAATCAAATGGAAGCATCGTTGCACAATTAGTGAGGTTCCGTAACATTCCGTAAGTCAAAAAAAGGGGATGATTATGTAATCCGCAAGGTTCCGTAACATTACGGAAAGAAAACAAGTATCGTTACGAAATTCGTAAGTTTCCATAACTTTACGAAAAAAGAATCACCAAAAAAGGCAGGGGGTGTACTTAGTAAAAATGGGGGTGCAAATAGCAACCAGGCCCACTTGGGCCCTCCAGAAGATTCCTCTAGAAGGCTGTTGCTTCTGGAGGAAGCAACCCTGCTCGCCTGGGCGAGCTGGGTGGCAAGCTTCTCCCCCAATTTTCTATAAATAGGGGGAGAAGTGAAGTAGAAAAGGGTTCAGCCCCTTAGGCACTTCTCTCTCTTTCGAATTTGCTTAGAAAAATTGTTTCCGTGAAGAAAATCCAAGCCGAGGTGCTTCCGTAACGCTTCCGAGATGTTTCCGTAAGCAAATCCGTGAAGGTTTTCGTCCGTTCTTCACCGTTCTTCATCCGTTCTTCGTTCTTCAACGGGCAAGTTTTCGAATCCGAGACTTTCAATTCATTTCTTGTTTTTTTTAAAGGTTTCATCTTTATTTCGTTCATTTTCGATTTCTTTTCTTCTGTCTTTAACGCGCTTTTACCGTTTATTTAAGCCGTTTTCTCACCTAATAAATGATAAAATGAATTTCAACCGATCATTTGTGTTGTAATCACATTTAATCACTTTTAAAAAGAAATCTAACCGATCGTTCACGCTATAACCTCGGTTAAACCAAAAAAAGTAAAATAATCAAAATATCTTGAAAAATAATAATAAAATAATCAAAATATCTTTGAATAAAATAACCAAAAAAATCAATCAGACGTTTTTCTTTGGAAGTTTCCTTGAATGAATTGATTAATAACCAAAGTGAAACTAAGACTAAAATAGACTCACAAATCAAGTTTTGTCCGAAAAATCACTAAAAACCGTTTTAAGGTCCAACGCCTTAAACGGTCCTCTTTACTTTTATCGGTTAACATGGACCGTTCAAAAGCATAAAATCAACATGTAACTTTACCGCTTTTGTCGACCACCCCAAGAGATCGTTAATGGTCCAAATGCCTTAACGTTTCTCTGCTTTCAAAAAACAAGAGATCGTTAATGGTCCAACGCCTTAACGTTTCTCTCCTTTCAAAATCAAAAGACCGTTTAATGGTCCAACACCTTAAATGACCTTTTGTTCAATAAAAACATATTTTGCAAAAAAAGACAAAAACAACTTAACCAAACACTTTGTTCCGAAAGAACTACGTAGGTCTGATTTCCTCATCGCAATTGAGGAATACATAGGAGCAAAGGGAAACACCCTTGTCGACCACAAAAAGAGAAAAAATATAAAAAGGGTATAAAGGATATAAAGACATAAAAGGGAACGTAAAAATCAAAGTCATGTTTGCACATTCGATTAAAGGCTGCCGTCCCTTGTGACGGACGTGTGGGGTGCTAATACCTTCCCCGTGCGTAAATACAACTCCCGAGCCTTTCACTTAAAAGTTCGTAGATCGCGTCTTTTCCGGTTTTTTCGATGTTTTCCGCAAATAAACGTTGGTGGCGAATCCGCGCGTATTCCTTTCGTGGAATACGCATCCCGCGAGTCACGCGTCGCCCTCCCGCCGAAGGGTAGGTTGCGACAGGTTCCATAAGTTGTCTCTAGTTTTGCCTAGTGATTTCTACTGTGAACTCAAGATACTAACCTTCTTCTAATTGGATCCTTCTTTCTTTGATGAAGGACCAATCTTTGATCAATTCAAAGCAACACTGATGCTCCTCACTGCGAAAATGGTGTCCATGAAATTCAAAATCTACAAGTGGAGCTGTGCTACATCCTTCTCCTACAACGGTCTTCCTGGCTCTCTTAGTGGTAAGTTTCTTTGGAACCATCTGTAACAAAGACATCCAACTAAAATTTTAGCATAAAAATTATTTTTCATGAAATACATAGCCATATTATTTCAATTTCCAAAGTATAGCAACCAAGAAGTCAATATGTGTGTGGTTTTATTAATTGTGTCATACCATAAATTACTAAAAACAACAACTCAATATGTATGATTCTGAAAGAAAAAATTTGATATTTAAACAACAATTCAATCCACCCTAGTGTAGCAAATTTAGTCCAATTCAATCCAAACAATTTTAAGCATTTACTAATCATGTAATTGCTTATAAGGAAATGTTGAAGTTTTATGCTTAGTTCACACCCTTGGCATCTAATTTAACAACCTAAGTTGATCATACATCTAAACTAATGGCTGAATATGTGTAAAGATTGTTATTCATTCAGATTTAAGAAAGAGCACATGGTATAGCCATTAGGACATTTCATCAAACACTTGGTATGCAAATGTTTTAGGCATGTATAAATGAAGGATAAATGGCAAGTAGAAAACGCAAACATGTAAAAAGCCAAGAGTAGGCCTAATTTGGAATTAAATAACAATACCTGTTGGCTAGGCTGAAAATTCTTTTTGAAAGCTTTTTATTATGATAAATTTTTACTCTTTGCTTATAAAACTTCGAATTCACATAAGCTTGAAACCTCAGTTCCTCTAATCCATGGAGTTGGAGCTTCCTATGTTCATCGACTACATTTGAGTCGAAGTTTAGAAACTTTAATGCCCATTAAGCTTTATGTTCAAACTCAACAGGTAGGTGACAAGATTTTCCATAGACCAATTGGAAGGGAGTAAGTCCTATAGGAGCTTTGTTTGTTGTTCTGTATGCCCACAAAGCTTCATCTAGTTTTTGGGACCAATCCTTCCTTTATTGAGCAACTATTTTTTCTAAGATTTGAGTAAGAGTAATGATGGAATTTGCCACTGACAATGCATTTACCAAACCTAGACGCAATACATGACCATGTATATGTTCGCCCCATTTACCAAACCTAGACGCAATACATTCCCTAGGTCTTCATACAACACAAACATCATACAACAACCATCCCTAATATCATGAGACTGATATTTTAATGAAAATTCTAAATTAAAGAAGGGAACTATGGTATTCAAAACAAAACTCTTATGTCCATTTGAAATTTAATAAAGAAGTAAATAGAAGAAAAAATATAAAATTTTGGGCATAGTCTCCTCTGTAATTAGGACTTTTCCCAAAAATTCCAATCATTACAATGACAATATCATTCACCAATAACAAATATATCACATCCGATTAGTTAAAAACATAGTTTTTCTTGAAAATCAGCATGCACAGGGACAAACATACATCCCCATAATTGGGTTCCCTGACCCCGACTATGGTATCAAAAGTTATAAACAAACAATAAACTCCCCTGACCTATCTATATCTCTCAATTAGTTCTTTACGATGTTATTCTAAGATCTCTTAGGTTCACATTCATTCATCCAAACGCAGAGCTCTATATACCAAATTGAAGATAATTTAGTGTAGATTTGAAAGACAATGTTGATACCAACTTTTTGGGTCAAATACCCATTCAATTTTAAAAGGGGCTAAAGGGGTGTTTTGAGATCTGCATCAAAGAGACATCATTTTGAAATTCCAACCATGCCATTGTCATTGTGGTTCAATGAAGGTTACAAAAATGAAGTCTATTTTATAAAAAGGAAAATTTTACAACATCTCATTTTTAAGGGCTTTCCAAAGGAAGTGTAAAAACATCCAATAATGGTACCCAAGTCACAAGAGATGCAATAATAGGCTCCAACTAACTAGGAGAAAGCTTACTAATCATGGTTACCTCAAAGAAAACACGAAGGGAGGATTGGAGGCTCCATTCTTTACCGAATCCTCGAGTTGAGTTTTGAAGATTCTGCTCTGATTAAAGTGTTCCATGCAGTGGTCTTGCGGCAAGCAACGACAGCTTGGGGGCAGTCACCAGTGGTCGGTGGTGGTGGAGGAGGAGGTTGGGGGTATTGGGTGAGGGTTTGGGGGAGAAGATGGGAGAAAAATGTTTGTTCTATGCTATTGGATGTATTTGCAGCGTGCAAGACTCACCCATGCATAATTTTGCTCGCCTATGCGAGCTAGCCCAACTCAGACTCCCCTGGGCAAGTTTTGGGTGAATTCTGCTCTAACATATTTTACTTCTTCTTTTCAAAGGTCATATCCCACACTCCAGAAGTTATTTTGTAAAAACCAACGGTCACAACGTGCAGACTTGGGTTGCAAGCCTACAACCCTAATTTGAAGGCAATCCAATGGTTAATGAATATGATATTGTGGTTTTACCGAAATAGGTTTTGGGTCAATATCTGAATCACACAGTTTCAACGCAGATCAATCAAACTTCACATAACCTAATATCCACACCAAGCAGTTGCACAAGGATAATTCACAGAACACTTCACTAATCCAAATTAATCAAGTAATTAAATAATACAACAAATACATCAAATATCTATTTTCAGTTATCAAAATTTCAGGGCGTTACAACATTGGCATTGGTTAATGTAGCTCGGTATCTCTGACAATATTTCCAAAGTCGTAGGACTACTGTCCAGATCGACTGCCCCATAGCTAAAGTGTTGTGAAAGCCCGAGTTATCTAGGAGTATAATGGCTTGGTCCATCAAGTTATCAGAATACGAGATCGATTATGAACCAAGAGGCACCGTTTGGGCCCAAAGTTTGGCCAATTTTGTAAATGAATTTCACCCACCAGAGCCTTAATTCCAAGAGGAGTGGTGGACTCTAAATGTGGATGGCTCATCCAATAACACAAAAGTGGAGCAATGATTATATTGGAAGGGCCAAGTGGTGTAGCTTTGAAACAATCCCTTCATTTCATATTTAAAGCTACTTGCATCTAGGCTGAATACGAAGCACTATTAATAGGTTTAAGTCTAGCCAGAGAAGTGGGAGCATGGAGAGTGAAATGTTGAAGCAATTCCAAGATTGCATCGAAACAAATTAAAAAGTTTGTAAGATAAAGGATCCTCAACTATTGAAATATACTATGCATTCCAAAAACTCTGAAAGGAATTTAATGAAGTCCAAGTGGTACACATTCGCTATGACATCAACGACACGATCGATGAGTTGGCCAGGTTGGAAACCTTGCCTAGACTTGGGCAGTTGAAAACTTTCAAACTATGCACTCTCTCTTTCTCCTATGTGTCGACAAAGGAGTGCTTGCAAGTTGAAACATAAGAGCTTGAAAGTTGGAAAACCACGATTGTTGAGTATCCGCTCAAGGGCATACTTTTGTAGGAAAGGGAGAAGGCCAAAAAGTTGAGGACTCAAGCTGCAAAATACGTCATAATAGCTAATGAATTGTATCAACGAGGTTTCTTCTCACAATTGCTCAAATGTATTGACAACGAGCAAGTTGACTATGTCGTAAGAGAACTTTATTATAAGGGCATTTGTGGCATGCACTCAAGGGGAAGGTCAATGGCAGCCCGAGTACTAAGGGTCGGGTACTACTAGCCAACCCTTAAGAATACTGAAATTTTGTCAAAAAAATGTCTTTAATGTCAAAAGCATGGAAACCTAATCCATTGACTAGCTGAAGAGCTACACCCTATCACTTTTGCATAGCCATTCACCATTTGGGGAATGGACATCTTAGGACCCTTCCTTAAGGCCCCAGGACAAAGAAAGTTTATGCTAGTAGTCATCAATTACTTTACCAAGTGGGTAGAGGCTGAACCCCTCGTAACAATCATGGCTTAGAATGTACAATTGCTTTGGCATTCCATGCGTTGTTTTGACCGATAATGGTTAAAGTTCACTGATAGAAAGTTAAATGAGTTTATGGAAGATCTAGGCATCAACTAGGCCAAAGCAGGTAAAAAGGTAATTCTACTAGAGCTAAGGAAGTGACTACGCAACGCCAAGGGAAGATGGGCTGAAGAGCTTCCTGAAGTCTTATGGCATATAGATGCACTCCCTAATCGACAACCTAAGAGACATTGCTTCAGCTCGTGTATAGAACAAATGCTATGGTCTCAATAGAAGTGAGGGAAATATCACTAAGGCAGCAAAATTTCATAGAGGTAGAGAACAACGAAGCATTATAAGGAAATCTAGAACTCGTAGAACAAGTGTGAGAAGATGCAACCATTATGGCCAAAGACTGCAAGCAGCGTATGGCTCAACATTTTAACTCAAAAATCAATGCTTAGGTAGTTCAAGAAAGGGGACCTGGTTTGGAGAGCATAGGGTGAAGCCCGAAAAGATTCATCAGAAGGAAAATTGGTAGCTAACTAGGAAGGACTTTTCAAGGTTCAGCTTAGCCTACAGAATGGAGCTAACAAGCTAGAAGAACTATCCAAGAAAGCCATTCCTCAGACGTGGAATGCTACTCATTTGAAGTTTAATTTCAATTAAGCTTTGTAATTAAGGGTGTACTCTTTTTACTACCTCGGTTTATTATCCTTATAAAAATGTGAAAGGGTTTTCGCTAACGAGGTTTTGATGAGGCACCATATATCACTATCAATGAAAACACCTTTCCATCATATGAACTTAACTATATCTATTTAACAGTTCCCACCAAAAACCCTCTTCGACTAAGGTTGAACATTAATACTACGCTAACTAATAGTTCCCTTCCAAATATCCTTGAAGGGCTAAGGTTGAACATAATACCATGATTAACTAATTGCTTCCTCCCGAATGTCTTTTTTGGCTAACGGTGAACTTGATACCACGCTAAATAATAGTTCCCTCTTAAAAACCCTTTTCGGCTAAGGTTGACCTTAATGCTACATTAACTACATTTATTAAACTATTTCTTCTTGAATACCTTCTTCGGCTAAGGGTAGAACTTTATAAACTAAAACCTTATCGGATAAACTTGGATTAATTCCCATAACCTTTATCTAAACTCGATCAAAATTTCATTATAAAAATGGTCGAAGCCAAACAAATACAAAAAAAGAACAACACTAGCATTTGAGGATCACAATAAACCATAAAAATGGCACTACTGTTCACAACTTACATAAACTAAATATATACAAGTTCAAGGGTCACCGCTCCTTCCCTCGCCCTTGTGCACCTCATTGTCCTCATCCACCTCCTCCTCGATTGGATTGGTCAATTGGGTCTCACCAAGAGAGGTTGTTGGTTGCCAACCATTTGGTCCCTCCTTATCCAGAATATCATCAATCAAGATAAAGTCTCCATTATAGACATCTGTATTGATGTAAAAAATTGATTCATTTGGGACCTCGTAGTGGAAGAGTACTTGTCGAAGGCAGTGATTGAAGTCGGAATCATGAGCTTCAAAAACATCATTATATGCTTTCTACTCAATCTGAAGCCTCTCCTCCTCAGCATTCCTCTCCTTCTCGGTGGTGGCCAACACAACTTCCAACCTTGCCACCTCCTCCTTATTAAGTTCGTCCAAAGCCTTGGCATCAAGAGCCTTTTTCTCCACACCTTCATCTTGCCCTCAAGATATAAGATGCACCACTTTAGATTTGAGTTATCTTCAACCAAAGTGATATTATTGGCTTGAAGAGTTGAGTCCAAAGAGCTCTCGGTCTTCTCTAAGTCAACCTTCAACTTGTCAGTGTTTGAGGACCCTTGAAGGTGTTGAGCAATGGTCGCTGGCCTCGATTGAAAGGCCTAGAAATTCTCCCTATTAGTTGCATCGTTGTTCATTTTTAGCATGTTGCGGACATGGTCTGAAATAAGACTTGAATCAACAAGCCTATTCAGAGCAAACTCCTTCACAAAATCTTTGGCTTGTCGAGGATAAGAGGGTTGACAGAGGATTAGCCGAAGGGAAGTCCAACATTTGTTGTTTCATTCTCTTCGACTCTTTATGCCCTACATCTTTTTGCCCAAAAGGTTCAACCAAGTCACTTTTATGCTCATGCTCCGTTTCTTGTTCTTGTGATTGTCTTTTCCTTGGGCTCCTTAGCATCTTGGGGGGTGTCCACAGGAGGGTCCCTTAAACTGGGAGTTTGGTTAATAGGGGCCATGAGAGCGGCATTGCTAGCAGCAGGGGGAACACAATTCTTGTTAGCAAGGTGGAATGCCACCATGTTTGCACCAACTTGATCCATGATCCTTGAAATAAGTTAAAAAATAGTAAGTTAGAAAGTTTGAGCAAAAATTGGCATATACATAAAGGAAGAACAATTAACCCTCAAGATCCTGAATGGGATTCGAAGAACACAAAAGCAAAACTATTGGCCGGGTAGGGAGACAGTGAGGGAGAGATTCGAGGAAGGCAAGGTCTCATAGTTCTTCATTATTTAGATACTCTTTAGGGTACTCGTCATGTCAATAGGGACACTATTGCCAATAAAAAGGAAATAAAGGTTTGCCTATTGAATTAAAGAAAAAATTTCTTCTAGTATTTAGCCTTATGGCTATTTTAAAGTAACTGGTTTTTCAAGTTTTTGTAGGAGGAAGTAAATATTTGAAAAAGGGGACGAGATATAATTCGTATTAAGGATACCCCACTGCACCTTCTTGTGTGGCCAACAACATAATTAATGGAGGAATAGGCCCGGGGTGGCCTCAAAAGAAGTGTACAAACACAAGGCTTGGAATTCCTGTATGGCGGCCCACCCATTCAGATGTAGTTGAGATGGGGCCATGTTCAAAACAAGGAGGACACCTATGGTGAAGTCATTAAAGGGAAATCTCATGTGCAGGTCTCGGAATAGGCATTTGTACATATAGAAAAAGTCCCTATTCTCTAACACTTTATTCATAAATACAAACTCAGGTAGAGGGGTAGCGTTTAACCAAACTATTTGAAGTGTGATTGGGCGGTCTTCATCTTTCGAGATGGTGTTAATAGGAAGCCAACTAAGCAGATTAACGATATATTAACCTCTTGTTGTAACAAGAAAATAAGGTCACCACTTCCCCATCGACCCAGGTATATCCTAGAAGGATAATCAGAGGGCACACCTTCTTCTCTGTCAGCACACGCCGACGCTTTTGTCACCCCACCTCGACGGAAGCGTCAAGGGAATCCGTTGCCAAAGAAGGGGGCCTTTGAGTCTTGTCAGCGGCAGTAACTCCTATGTTTGGAACCTTTCCTATGATATCAGCCACCCTCTTTGGAAGTTGATTCAAGAAGGCAGAGAAGTCACTCAACTCCCCACTGCTAGTAAAAGAGAATCCCTTTCTAGACAAGAACTTGAGGAAACTATGAACGAAATGGACATGTTGGAGGACACCTCCCATATTTCCTCATTCAAACCTCAAACCTTAAAGCCAACCCCTTTGGTCTCCCTCGACGAAGTCTCTGTCAAAACCATTATTACTAAAATTACAAGTGCACCCGTAAGAAGAAAGACTAAAATACACTATTCACCCGAGAGAAGAAAACTAGAAGTTATGTAAGGTTGACAACGATTCAATCCCCAATTTTTATAGGTGATGGGCCTCCAATGGGCCAAAAACCAGATTGAACCTCCACCGTTAGATTAACAAAGATCAACAGTGGAGGAGAAATAGTATTTCGGTTACCAACATGGGCAATTGAAGAGACGTGGTGTCTGACCACAATCTATATGGGAAGCACAACCGCCATAGGAGCCAACAACTCAAAAATTGAGTACCTACCAAAAAGATCCAGACGTCCTAGACAAAATGTTTCTAACAAGAAATACTTCTCGGTCATCCTAGATGTCGCAACCGGGATCATGACAGGATGACAAAATTTTTATTTAAAATGGAATCGCCACTAACATTTTAAATTGAGGGAAAACATTAGAAAACCCTTAAAAAAATCTTTGGAACCAGAAATGAGTTTTGGAATCTATTACACATAGAGAAGGTATTAGCACTCTACAATGCCCGTAAAAAACGGGTGAGCTTGAGCAGGGTTAGCATGTTGTCCAAGCCTATTAAGGTGCAAAGTGATAGGTTGTGCTTGAGTAGGGGGTCCCCTCTAAAGCCTTCATTTTGAGAGCTTGTAGTATCTCTAGAATTTACGTCAATTATTGCTTCAATTGATCAGCATCACTCCTCAACTCTTCATTATGCTCTTCAAACTCATCCATGATCTTGGCTTGGGAGCGTGTTCTTTAAGGATATCGGGGAAACAATTTTCCTTTTTGGTGTTTTACTTTTTGTCAAGAAAAAACATGGTGAGCATAAAAGAAAAAGGCAAAAGAGACAAGTCACTAGTTAGAAAGATTCGATCCGAGTGTTCAACATGGAAGAAGATTCCCCATATTTTGGCACTAAAGGTATAATCCCTCTTAGACCACAAAGTGGTTGACTCTCATCCTAAGGAAGCATTTACTGCTCAATAAAGGAGGTCTTATGTACTAGCAATGCAATGCGTCCCTACATTTTGTACGAGGACCAAAACATCTCAAGATTAAAATGTGGTTGACATCTATCCAAGGGAGGATATTCTCCTTAATAGATAATGTCTGAAACATAAGTTGAAAAGTTGAGTAAAGCAAATCCTTAATTTGCCCATATTTCTTTTCGAAATTTGAGCAGATTTCCTTGGTCATACTTTTTTGGCAAATGTCATTCACCTTTTGTAGATTATTGAGCAACATGGTGATCCTGATGTTTCTATTGAACGTTGATGCATTGCTAGTATGATTCTCCACCATATTGAACATTGCTCAAATCTTTTTCTCCTACCAACATAGCTACAAAATGAGATGCCAAATGTATGCATGTATCTTTTATTTTGGGAGTGATGCATGTATACATGAATCCTTTTTTCTTTTCTTTTTTATATTTTATTACTATTATTATTTTATGAATGCATGACATTTTGTTTTATGCTGAATGATATTTTGTGCAAAATAAAAAATGCATGTGATGCATAGACATATTACTATGTTTCTGCACTAAATGTTAGGACGAAAAATGAGAAAAATAAGAAGAAAGGTATGTTCCCCATGTGTCCTATCAAGATAGAAATCTAAGGTAAGGAATTTCTATGGCCATAACCCTAATTTGGTAGGTCACTAAGCTCATCTAGAAGTGCAAGGTTCCATTGGTGGATCTAGACTCCTAAAGATTTGTTGGTCTCCAGATTGTCTTTGTCTTCAGACTAAGATCCAGCCCATGACTTAGCCATAAGTAGGGAAATGCCCTCTCAATGTGACTAACCCATAGTACTAGTAACAATCTAAACGGTAACTCAACAATCGTCAAGTGAGCATGGAGCCCCTCAATAACTGTCATCAAGATGTCTTCTAGCCCTAGGCTTGCATAGACTCGGGTATAGAGCCCAAAAGTGTGTGAGGTAAAAGTGACAGTGAAGTGTGTGTGGGGAACATGCAAACCTCATAATCCTAAAATTACCCAAATCTGCAAAAGGAACAAACAAAACAAATATATACAAAAAGGCTTCTATCCTAGAGTGACATATAATATTTATAAAATAAAAAATAACCAAAATATATAAATAAAAGAACTCATACAACCAAGACACAAAATATACAAAAAATAAAGAAAAAAAGGGTAGCATAAATATTTATAAAATTATAATTTTGCGCAATTAATTATTTTAGGCCCAACTCTCAAAAAAATTCCCTAGCAGAGTTGCCATCTGTCGCAACCGAGATCACGACGAGACGACATAAATTTTTTATTTAAAATGGAGTTGCCACTAACATTTTAAATTAAAGGAAAACATTAGAAAACCATTAAAAAAATCTTTGGAACCAGAAATGTGTTCGGGAGTCTATTACACACAGAGAAAGTATTAGCACTCTACAATGCCCGTAGAAAATGGTACCTCTAATTAATTGCACAACATCATTAATTTTATAAATATTTACTTTAGCCCAAAAACATATTCTTGAATCTTATTATAAAAAAGCCCCTTTTTTATACTCTATCAAAACTTAGCACAAGGATTTAAGCTAGCAAATGGTTATTCTATAAACTCTTATGATTTGAAAACATTAAAGGTAGAATTGCTATCAATTAATATTATCAAACCATTGCATGAAGTAAAAAGAGATTATTTGGAATCGCATCCATCATAAGCGAGTAGACTAAAACACTCAAAGTTATAATCCATAATTTTTATTTTACCATGAATTACATTTGTTGCTCTTGATTAAAAGAGATAAAATTATGAACTTGATTTCCGCAACATATATAATTCATTGCAAAATAAAATATGCTAGGAACTAAATTTAGAATTGTAGCAAGAATTTTCTGCATCATCTACAGAGCAGGTGGAGCATAAGGTTAGCACATACATACATTCAATCTAATTTATTCCTTTTGAAAATTTATTTTTCTTTTATGTATAAAGTAAAAACAAGTTAATCCACATTCAAATCCTAGAAGCTATGACACACACACACTCACGAAAAGAATGATAGCAAGAATAATAACAACAATCAACATATATAAGAACCAAGCAAATTAACATAAAAAAGGAAATTATAGAAAATATATATATGAACTGCACGTAATGAAATGGAAGAGAAAGAACAATGTACTCCATTCATTTTAATGAGCCAACATGAGAAATCGTGTAATGGAGTAATTCAAAACCTTGTGTGTGCCTCTTTAATCGTTGCACTGAGTTATAACCGTCAAAACTTTTAAATATGTCTTCGCATTGTGAAGAGCTTTCGCACTTCTCTCTATTTTTCCGTTCATTTTCCTCCAACCTTTTTTTCGGTATGTAAGTGTGGTTTTTATAGATCTCTTCTAGGTTTTTGTTGAAACCACTTAATCCCACTCATCCACTTATTTTTCTCCACTATCCATTACCTGTCAGTTAGTTACGCAACCAACTTATCTCTTTTGACTCAGTCTCCTCTTATTTAACTGACCATTATCTTCTAAAAAATCTTCTTTTTGTACCCGAAGATATTTTCTAATGATATGATCTTCTCTTGTAACCACATCTTATTTTTATATTTATTTAATATTTTAAAAAGATTAAAATATTCTTCTGGATAAAATTGATTATTCACACTAGACCAAAAAGGGCTTGGGAGACATGTATATTAGACTAGACATTGAGTACCTATTCAATCCCATTAAAGTCCAAAGTAACAGGTCGACTAGGTACTAAGCTAGAGTAGGCAAATACCTTTTTGGACTCACGTGGGGTGATAATCGAAATTACTAGCAATCGTGAGATTATGCCACTTAATCCTCCTTAAAGGATGAATTACCTATATGGTAATTAGTACACACAAGTCCAAGGTTTTAGGGCCCAATAAGATTGGTATAAAAGGGGTAGGACCTTCAGGTTAAGATGATTGTTCATTGAATGCACATTTATGATCTATATTTATTGCTCTAAGCCTAACTCCTGCTTGTGCACTGGAGTTCCTTTTGTAAGTACCTCATTTCGGATCAAATCATGTGGGCAAAGTGAAGAGAAAGGACCGACAAGGACCCTTCTGCACAAAGAGCAGTACTCAATCCTATTTGTGACCGGAACATTCTTAAAACTAAAATTAGTAAGAGTTTCCCTATGATTAACAATGTTTAAAAAGTAACCAAATGGGTTGAATTTATTAATTATTGAATAAAAATATTAAAATTTAAAATAATTATAATTGTTTAATAAGTAATTAATTCTATAAAAATGTTTGGAAATTAAATATTTTTTAATAAAATCATTGTAATTTTGATATGACATTTTCAGAAATTTGGAAAGATTTTATTTTAAAATTCATTTTAGGGCAAACAAAAAATGGAGCACAAATTTCTGAAAGTACAATTATATTTTTCAATTGAATTTATGGAAGAAAAAGAACAGTTTTTTCAATAAAGGAAAAAATTACAAAAACAATTCAGAAAAAACGATAGAATATCATGGAAAAATAATGAGATTCTCTAGATCCACAAGTTGGCTGTAATTCATCATAGTCAACACTCGTTTTATAATCACCATTTTGAATAACTTTTACATTTTTGGATTTAGAATTTCAAGATATACAAAACCCCTAAAAAAGTGATGTAGACTTGAAATTTAGTGATCTTCGTAGGCCCTCTAACAATTTTGAGAACTTTTTAATACAATTTTTTGGTTTGAATATTGAACAAAAAGTGCTGGCTTTCAACTTGGTTTTGTCCCTTTGCTTTTTACAGATTTAGGGTGTGCCACTTTGCATAGAAAGAGAGTGAAAAATATGAGAAATATACAATAAAATAATATAGGATTCATACTTTTACACTCTACTTTAATTTAAAATTTTCATCTTAATTCATTGTTTTTTTCATTTCTTTCCACTCTGTGTTAGTCTCTTTTCTTGCAGCATTAAAAGCTTGTTAAGAAGGGTGAGTTCCCTGTTTAGATTCTGTCTCCATGGCTTTTTTAACTGCTTCATCTGAAGCTTGTACTTTCAATGTTCTTTCATATCTAGAGTTAGACCTTTACATGAACTGTGACATAGTTTTGTACTTTCGATAATGTTCATTCATTTATAGAGTTGTCTACCATTTTCAATGTGCTCCAAAGAAAGAAATTATTATATACCTAAGCTAAGGACCTTTTATTGGTGTCATGAACATTTTTTTTTAAATGAATTAGGAGTTTTTTTTTTTGTTACAATCAATCACCATTTGGATAATGTCTCCTACAAACAATCAAACATGCACAGCTTCTTTAAAGTCTCTTCTAATAAATTGATCCCTGTAAATAAATAATAGTACTTATGACACAAGAAAACAACAAAAAAATTGCATTTCAAACCTGCACTAGCTAAAAAGCAAACATTTTATCTTCAGTATGGGCAATATCTCCATAGCATTTCTGTTTTTAAACTTCCGAGACATGATAGATTACAGCACCCCCATGTCATCAACTCAAATTGGTCCAGCAGCAGTTTTATCTTTTGCAAGTATGGATGACTTTGTTTAAAGTTAAAAAAACCAACTTTAAACTAACCGTTTTTTTAATAAGTTGAAAAAACACAGAAAACTGTTTATTTTAAGTAAAAACAGTTTAGATAAACACATCAGAAAATCATAAAATTACTTCTTTTATTTTATTTTAAAAAAGCACTTATTTTGAAAAATAAGCTTAAACAAACTAGCCCTATATTTACCGATGAAAAGGTAAGAAAAGTAAGAAATAAACAGGGAAAGAGAAGTTAATGGCAGGAAAAAAGCATGGAATGAATTGTTGAATGCAAGAAAACACGATGATGCTCAAAGCTGTTAGATTTACTAAATTTGATATGTATAGCTACTCTATATTGGGTAGCATGCATATATGTTAGATTTACCAAAATTGTTGCACTTGCTCTGTCATAAAATAACTGCAAAAATTTTGTATGATTTCACTCAGATGTATGAACAATGACAAGTGAAGTGCCCAAGTTGCACGACTTAGTTATAAAATGTTCAAATACTCATTCAAATTCTAGAGCATACTGAATACATGAAAAAATGTCAAATCAAATTCACTTTAATATAATAATGCAATATGAAATCAATTGTGCCGCAATCCCCTTTGTATGAACTGATTAAGATTGTATATAATAAGCAAAAAGAGGGGATAAGGCTAAATTAAGTTAAATAATCAATCCCTTTCATAGATATAGTCTCTTTACAAGTGACGGAATTGATAATTCATAGATTCAATCCATTTTCCAGTCAGCAGTATCTCTATTTCATAGTACACTAATCTTTTGGCAAACTAACACTAACCAACAATGATAAAATCCTACTACCTGCATTTTGGTTTTCACACTTACTCCGATTTTGTAGACATAGCGAAAAATTCCAGCACAGCTGAATATGCGCTGGGTTGTGGGCTTGTGGCTATGTTAAGTGACTATGAGTGATCTCAAAAGCAGTGTCTTTAGCCCATTGATCAGCTATCCCCAGAGAAATTCTTGAAAGAGATTGGTCCTTAGGCCAGAGTCTAGAAATATTATACTCATCTGTATAATTCATACTGACCAATCCTGTAGAAATCAAAGACTTGGATAAACTAAAGTGCTAAACAGATAAAAAAAAATGGTTTTGCATGAGAAAATTCTGCATAGTAAAAATAATCAGTAATTGACACACTACTGCATAATTTTTTGAAAATATAGCAAATGTAAAATAATGCTTCTTAGTGAACACAATTGGAAATATTACTTAATTCTAGGTTTATGGCCCTCAAAATAAATACATAGAACAGAATCAACGAATGCCACCAAGATAATGGAACATTTCATAAAAGAAATGATGTCACGCATGGTGGAGGAAGGCATGCATAGTAGAAGAAAAGCAATAAGAAAACACTTACCTCTAATAATATAACTTTCAAACAGAAACAAAATAAACAAAGAAGGAGAACAACATTTCTACAAATTGAAACATAGCTGTACAACAAATTCAACGAACAGTAAACTTCATGATAAGCGGTCTAAATCAATGGAAATAATGCATACATTGGTTACTAGCAAGATTCAATAACTAAGATTCTCCGGGCAAACAAGTTAAATTAAGGAAGTTTTGGTAGACGGAAAGTTTTTACTTTCCCAGAAATCTTAAAGTGGAAAACTATGATTCTCATGTTTGGTATGCCATTAATAAACAAAACAAAAGAATTACCAGGAAACTATGATTCCTGAAAATCAATTTTAGCTCATTTTCCCGAAAAAATATTCCCAAGGAAGTGGAGGACAAGTTTTAATTGTGTATTTTACATGAATCTTTAATTCCCACGAAACATATTAAGATTAACCAAATGTATTTTACACATTCCTAGGACCAATGATTCCTAGGAATCGACTTTCCCAGGAATCATGTTTCTCAGGTATGAAAAACTATTCTCCTACCAAACATCCCTTGAAAAAAAGGACAAAGAAGAAGCATATACTGAGTTTTTCAATTAAAAAAAAATACCTTTTAATTATGCTTTGCCAAAAAGAACTTGCAATTTTCTGAATGCCGTCTAACTCAGTTTTTGAATACATCAAGCTAGATGTTTTAAAATTATTAGACCAGGAAAACCAATTTCCAATAATCATTTGAAATTTATGAAATATGGAAACTCAGAAAAACAACTATTTTCTAGCATTCCCATGAGATGGAATGTAGCCATATGCTAAATCCTCAACATCTTCATGAAGAGCTCTTATTTCTTGCTGAGCATCTCCTATATTTGCGCTCAATAATTCCAAAATGGTTGTGATATGTTCACTTTGTGGATGAGCCTGATCCCCAGCAACAAATGCATTTAATTGATCATTGACATTAACCCAAGACCATCCTCGCTCCTTTATCACTCCCTTTGACTTCATTGACTTTCTTATATGTGCAGCTTCCTTCCATCTCCCCTTGGCAGCATATATGTTAGCCAGAGTAATATGAGTTCCAGCAGAATTTGGATCCAATTGAAGTAATTGTTCTATTGTCCATCTTCCACGGTCAACATCCCCATGCACTCTACATGCTCTAAGTAAGGTAGACCACACAACATCATCAGTATGGAAATGGCATACTTCGTATTATGTGCTCAACTTCAGTCAATCGCTCTGCTCTGCATAGAAGATCAATGAGGCAACCATAGTGTTCTTTTGAAGGACTGATCCAGTACACATTAGTCATTAACATAAAATAGTAGAAACCAAGATCAACCATTCCAACATGGTTACATGCTGTCAGAACCCCGATGAACATTACATAGTCTGGCTTTAAACCAACACTGAAATCTTCTCAAACAAATTAATGGCCTCTTGGCTATAACCATGTTCAGCATACCCATTAATCATGGTTGTCCATGATATGATGTCATTGATTTTCATCCCATTAAAGATTTTTGAAGCTTCTTGTACACTTCCACATTTTGAATACATGCTAATAAGAGCACTATGAACCACATTGCTTCATGATCTATGCTAATGCACAGTAAATGAGCATGCACCTATTTTCCTTGCTCAAGAAGTGCCATACTTCCACAAACACTCAGCACGCTAGAAAGAGAGAATTCATTTGGTTTTGGCCCTTCCCTTCTCATCCATGATAGATAGTCAAAAGCTTCTTTTGCATAACCTCCTTGAGAATAAACATAAATTATAGTGCTCCAAGAGATAATATCTTTTCTAGTTATACCATGAAACACTAGTGAAGTTGACTTTAGCAGCCCACATTTTGAATAAAGAGTAATGATGGAATTTGCCACTGACAAAGCAACTATTTTTTTCTAAGACTTTCTTAACTTCTCTGTTAGAAACTTCAGCTTGCCTGTTAGTCTGAGGGTGGTAAGGTGAGGCTACCTTGTGTTTGACACTGTAGTGTTAGAGGACTTTTGTGAGTTGGGCATTACAAAATGAGCTCATCCGTCACTTATTAGTGCCCTGGGCGTGCCAAACCTTGAGAAGATATTTTTCTTTAGGAAGCAAATAACGGTTTTTGCATCTGCATGTTGTACCGCTATTGCTTCCACCCATTTTGTTACATAGTTCACAACCAATAAAATGTATTCATGTGAGTAAGATGATGGAAATGGACCTATGAAATCTATCCCCAGCAGTCAAAAGCTTCGACTTCTAGAATGTTCTACAGTGGCATTTCATTCCTTCTAGAGAGTCCACCTGTTCTTTGACATTTGTCACACCTTTGGACGTATTCATGAGCATCTTTGCACAAGGTAGGCCAATAAAAACTATATTGGAGAACCTTGACATCAGTCCTCTCTCCATTGTAATGGCCTCCGCAAGATGAACTATGGCAATGCCACAATATGCTTCTTGCCTCCCCCCGAGTTACACACCTCCTTAGGAGATTGTCTGCTCCAATTTTAAACAAATAGGGATCATCCCACACAAAATATTTAGCATCCCTAAAAAACTTCTTCTTTTAGTGCAAAGTTAGATTATCAGGAAGGGCACCGGTTTCTTTAAAATTAGCCATCTCAGCAAACCATGGCCTTATTACAATGTTGAATAGCTTCTCATCAGGAAACTCTTCTCGAATCTCAAGTCCTTGTGTGGTCACCTCATCAATAGTCAGCTTGGAAAGATGATCAACTACTATATTTTCACTTCCCTTCTTATCCTTGATTTCCAAATCAAATTTCTACAACAATAAAATCCAATGGATAAGTTGGGGTTTAGAATCAGTTTTAACCAACAAATATCTTATAACAACATGATCAGTAAAAACCACAACTTTAGATCCCATCAAATGAGATCTAAATTTTTCAAAAGCATGCACTACTGCAAGCAATTCTTTCTCAGTTGTGGCATAATTAATTTGAGCTTCATTTAAAACTTTGCTTGCATAGTTTATAATGATGTAGTCCTACCCCCAAGGGCAATGGATACAACACTACTTAGACTGGTTTTGTATTAGGGGAAGGCCCTAGGGTTCTCATGAGCTTTAGGGTAGATTTTTGGCCCATTGGCTAAGTATGAACCCACTTATCTTTGTACATATTAGTTAGGGTTTCATTACTTTTGGACCTTGTATTTAGGGCTCCATAGTGTAGGGAGGGTACCCTAGTAATGTAAGATTTTTCAGCCCTTGTATTTTAGGGTACCTAGTCTAGTTTTGTATTAGGGGTAGTTTTGTAATTTCACATGCATTAAATGCACTATTTGATGTGTGTGTTGGGAGAGAAATTTAATTGAATTGGGAGAAGCCCAATCCAATTAAATTTCGGACCAACCTAAGGGGGAGGTGAGCATTTGCTTGCTACACCCCATTGCAACATCATATAGTCACATTTTGTGCATGTCCTTCATGCTTTACATGCCTCATGACACCTAAACACATTTAGTGGAGAATCTTGGACTTGATCTTGGATTAGTGGGTTGAACCATAGTTGAAATTCACTAATCATAATTAGTGAAATTTTGGCTCCAAATTTGGGTCCACAAATTAAAATTCAAATTCAAGTGAAATTTGAATAGAAATTCAAATTTCCCTCCAATTTTGTGTGACACTTAGGCTATAAATAAAGGCCTTGTGTGTGCATTTTTTCAACTTTGATCATTTGAGAAATTAGACTTCAAAGTTTAGACCTCATTTGAGGCATAAAGTTTGTTCCCCTCTGATGCAATCCTACCCCCCAAGGGCATTGGATAGAAGACTCCAAGAAGATTGGACCAGAGATGCAGGAGAAGGCCCTAGGGTTCTCATGGGCCTTAGGGTATATTTTGGGCCCATGGGCTCAATATGAGCCCACTTATCTTTGTACACATTAGATTAGGATTTCATTATTTTTAGACCTCGTATTTAGGGCTCCATAATGTAGGTAGGGTGCCCTAGAAATGTAGAATTTTCAGCCCTTGCATTTTAGGGCACCTAGACTAGTTTTACATTAGGGATAGTTTTGTAATTTCACATGCATGAAGTGAATATTTGATGTGTGTTGGGAAATAAATTTAACTGAATTGGGAGAAGAAAAATCCAATTAAATTTTATAGGGGGAGGTAAGCATTTGCTTGCTACACCCCATTGCCACATCATATAGTCACACTTTGTGCATGTCCTTCATGCTTTACATGCCTCATGACACCTAAGCACACTTAGTGGAGAATCTTGGAATTGATCTTGGATTCATGGGCTGAACCATAGCTAAAATTCACTAATCATAATTAGTGAAGTTTTGGCTCCAAAATTTGGCTCCACAAATTCAATTTCAAATTTAAGTGAAATTTGAATAGAAATT
Source organism: Glycine max (assembly GCF_000004515.6). NCBI lineage: Eukaryota > Viridiplantae > Streptophyta > Magnoliopsida > Fabales > Fabaceae > Glycine > Glycine max. The sequence continues at coordinate 31,336,544 of NC_038254.2, forward strand.
CAAATTTCCCTCCAATTTTGTGTGACACCTAGGCTATAAATAGAGGCCACGTGTGTGCATTTTTTCAAATTTGATCATTTGAGAATTACACTTCAAAGTTCAGACTTCATTTGAGACATAAAATTTCATGCTCCTTCTCTCTTTCTCCCTCCACTCATCTTCTCCTACCTTCAAGCTCTTATCCATGACTTCCTATGGTGGTGGGTTTGTTCTTGACTCATCTTCTCCTTAAAGTGGCGTCTCCAATCATCTTTCTTCCTTCTTCATTCCACTACCATTGATCTGGAAGATGCAAAGGACTCCATTAATGAAAGGCCTACAAGCTCCATATGGAGCTACATCACCCTTTCTCCCTCTCCCTTCACTCATCTTCTCCTACCTTCAAGCTTTTATCCATGGCTTTCTATGGTGGTGAGCTTGTTCTTAACTCATCTTCTCCTTGAAGTGGCATCTCCAATTACCTTTCCTCCTTCTCCATTCTGCTGTCATTGATCTTCAAGAAGAAAAGGACTCCATTGATGAAGAAGATCCAAGGCCTACAAGCTCTACATGGAGCTACATCATGACATGAAAATTTTTATTTTTTCTTTTGCCCATAACTGCTCCTACAGCATAATCACTTGCATTATTCAAAAGATCTTGGGTGCAGAAATCAGTTTCTATTTCAAAGTATCAAAAGCTTCAAAACATAATTTATCAAAATGGAATGAAACTTCTTTATTCAAAAGATTTATCAAAGGCTTGGAAATCTTAGAAAAATCTTTGATGAAACGCCTATAGAACCCAGCATGTCCTAATAAAATTTTGATGCTTTTGACATTTGTTGGTGGTGGCAATTTTTCAATGACTTCCACCTTGGCTTTGTCAACCTCAATGCCATGCACAGAGATTTTATGGCCCAACCCAATGCCATTTGTCACCATAAAGTGGCATTTCTCCAAATTGAGCACCAGGTTTGTTTCAACACACCGCTTCAGTATAATGTCAAGACTAGACAAACATAAATCAAAAGAAGAGCAAAAAATAGAGAAGTCATCCATAAATACTTCAATACTTTTTTCAATGAGATAAGAGAAAATAGAAAGCATGCACTGTTGAAATGTAGCAAGAGCATGACATAGACCGAAGGACATCTTCCTGTAAGCAAAATCATCGAAGGGATAGGTAAAAGCTGTCTTTTCTTAATCTTCAGGAGTAACAGTGATTTGATTATATCCTGAATATCCATCAAGAAAATAAATAAATTTTTTGGCCTGCTAGTCTCTCCATCATCTGATCCATAAAGGGTAATGGAAAATGATCCTTTCTGGTGGCTTTGTTGAGCTTCTTCTAATCAATACACATTCTCCAACCCGTAATAGTACGAGTTGGTATTAGCTCATTTTTTTCATTTTTTATAACAATCATACCACTCTTCTTTGAAACTACCTGTACTGGACTTACCCACTAGCTATCAGAGACAGGATATATCATTCTAGCCTCTAATAGCTTAACTACCTCCTTTCTGACCACCTCTTTCATGGTTGGATTGAGGCGTCTCTCTAGCTGAGCTACAAGTTTGTAATCTTCTTCCATTAAAATTCTATGCATACAAAAAGAAGGACTAATACCTGTGAGGTTAAGGTCCAACCAATTGCTCCTATGTTGTCTTGCAAAATTTTCACCAGTCTTTTTTCTTCTTCTTCAAAGAGTCTTGAATTGATGATGACTGGTTTTTGTGAATCACCTATGAGGAAAACATATTTCTAATGTGGAGGTAATGCTTTTAGCTCCATTTTATTGCTCCCCTCGTCTTTTCTTCTTTTAATTCTTCAAAGAGAGATTGGTGGTAAGGAGTTTCTATGAAAACATTTAGCTATTGAAGACATTCTGAATTCTTATTTCCTTCAACTTCACTCATCTCCTCAAATACTTGAGTCAATGCTTTCTCTAACCCATCTTTTCTTTTAATAAACTTCCTAGAGTCAGAAATTGCCTCATCCAAGACATCCACTCTAAAACACTCCCCCTTATCTTTTGGGTGTTTCATGGCTTCGAATACATTAAATTGCACTTCATCGTCTTGGACTTTGACATTGAGTTTTCCATCATCAACATCAATTATAACTTTAGCAGTCTTCATGAAAGGTCTACCAAGAATTAATGGAACTTCATTGTCTTCATCCATATCCATCATCACAAAGTCGAATGGAAAGAGAAATTTGTCAACTTTTACCAATACATCTTCAATAATGCCAAAAGGATGCTTGATAGTTCTGCCAGCTAACTGCAAAGCCATCCTTGTTGGTCTGATTTCAACTTTTCCAATCCGCTTGATCATGGACAAGGGCATTAGGTTGATACTTGCACCTAAATCAAGAAGTACCCTACCTACTGATAATCTCCCAATAGTCACAGGAATTATGAAACTACCGAGATTTCTGGATTTTTCTGGAATGGATTTCTGAATGATTGCATTGCACCCTGCCTTTAGCTCTATTATTTCCTCATCCATGATTCTCCTCTTCTCTGTAAGCAAATCCTTCATGAATTTAGCATATGTTGTCATTTTCTCTAATGCCTCAGAAAAAGGAATGTTAATCAACAGTTTTTTGAAAATATCTAAAAAAACCTGTGTATTGCCTTTCCCTATCTTTCTTTGACGGAGCATGCAGATAAGGAAGATGTTGAACTGGTGGATGATTTAATACAACTTTGCCTTTGTCAATTGTTGGTTTCTTCAATTTTTGCTTCTCTTTTTTGCTTACTACTTTTTCATCCACTTCTTCATTAGTTATCACTTCATCATTTTTCTCCTTTTTCCTTTTCAACTCCTTCCATTTCATCATCTTCAACTCCTTCATTTTTCTTTTTGTCACTACACTCACCATCATCCTTCAAACCAAATATAGTCCTCCTCCTTGTCGTAATCACCTTAGACTGTTCCTTCGGGTTAACCTGTGTGTTTGCTGAAAAAGATTCACTTCCATGTTCAGACAGTTGTTGTGCTAGTTGTCCAACCTGAACTTCTAGATTTTTTAATAAAAGCATTAATGTTTTTTTGGTTTGAGATGGACACCTGCATAAATTGTGATAGAGTATCTTCGATCTTAGATATTCTATTTGGCTGAGCTTGGAGTTGTTGTGGACCCCTATTTGAAGAACCTACATAAGAGTTGTTAGAAGGACTTGCAAAAGAAGTGTTAGTGGGATTAGATTATGCATTATTATTATTTTGTGGTCTCTAGCCATAAGGCTGATTTGTGTGAATCATGCAGGTTTTGATGATGCCAAAAAGAATTTACTTGATAATGGTTGTCATCATCAAAAAGGGGGAGAATGTAAATGTATGAATACAGGTTTTTGATCATGCCAAAGTATAATCAAACAAGATTGCTTCAAGAAACATTCAAGGTTAAGCAAATAGAGATTGCTTCAAGATTAATTCAAGGTCAAGCAAAAAAGATCAAGAAAAAGATAAGGCCTTAGTTTATTTGTTGAAAGAATCTCATTGGTTGATCAGTTTTGGCCTCAAACAGTTATTTTCAAACAAATCAAGGCACTGGTAATAGATTACCAGGCATTGTAATCGATTACCAGAGACAAGATTTCAAATGAGCTTTTCGAAAGGGTTTTTGAAAATTGAATTTTAAATCTTGTAATCAATTACCAGTAACGACACTTCAAAAAACAATTTGAAAAGTCATGACCCTTCAAAATATAATTATGTAATCGATTACCAGTGAGAAAATTTCAGAAAAGATTTTCGAAAAGACACATCTCTTCAAACCATTTTGAAAAGGCACAATGGGCCTATATATATGTGTGTCTGACTTCAAAAAGTTAGAGAGATATTTTTTTAAGAGAACTTAATTGTTAAATGCTCTCTAACAACTCTTGGCCAAGCACTTGCAAATCTATTGAGAATTCTTCTTGGAACTTCAATTTGTATCATCTACTCTAAAGGAGATAAATCTTTTTATTCATCTCATAAACTCAGTTGTAATCAAGAGACTGTTTGTCTCTTGGATTGTGAGAATCTTGAACACAAGGGTGAGGGATCCCAAGGTGTGTTCAAAGTTTGTAAAGGATTTACAGAGATAGTGGAAAATCTCAAGTAGTTTGCTTGAGGACTAGATGTAGGCACAGGAAGTGGCTGAACCAGTATAAATTGAGTTTGCATTTCTCTCTGCCCATATCTCAGTTATTTTACTGCAATTTACTTTGTCTTGTGCATTTAAAAGAAAATTGTTAAATTAATGGGTTTTTCTTCTTTTGCATTCTGAGCCTATCATATATCTTTTAAAAGGGGGTTAAAATTTGTTAGTGGGAAATTTTGTAAGACTTAATTCACCCCGCCTCTTAAGTTATTGAGGCCACTTGTCCAACAATTTAAACCTGAGCCACCTCTGTAGCCTTGGTAGTTTCCTTGGAAGTTTTGTTGAGGTCTAGCTTGATTCTACAGATAATGGGCCTCATCTTCTTGTTGACAATCACCAGGTGCTGAACAGTGTCTATTGTGATGGTGACCACCACGGAAGTCACATCTCAAAACTTGTTGAACTTGATGAGCTTGGTGTGGTTTCTGGGGTCCAACTTGGTGATATTGTTGAGGAAGTTGGCCTATCTACATGGTTAAGGCCTCTATTTGTTGAGTCAAGAGTTTGTTCTGAGCTAGAATTGCATTATGAGTATCAAGCTCCATTATACCTTTTCTTTTGAATCAGAGTTCTATCATGGTGACTCTGATAATCACTGGCTGCAATGGAGTCAATGATTACAATTGCTTCCTCCGGACTCTTTGGTGTCATAGTACCTCCAGCTGAGGCATCAATAATCATTTTTGTTTGAGGTTTCAAACTACTGTAGTTGTTCAGCATCATCAAAATTATGGTTTGCGCACCTCCGCAATAACGCTTTGAATCTCTCCTATGTTTCATAGAGAGGTTCATTAGACCCTTGGGAGAAAGTAGCAATGGCAGATTTTGCATTGATGAATCTAGATGGAGGAAAGAACCTTGCAATGATTTTTTCCTCCACCACTTCCTAAGTGTTGAGGCTTTTGTTTGGATGTGATTGGAGCCATATTTTTGCCTTACCTACCAAGGAGAATGGGAAAGCACTAAGGTAGATAGCTTCAGCATCTTCGTTAGAAGCTCCATGGTATTGCATAGCTCCATGAAGGTAGACAAACGTGTGTATGGATCCTCATGATCCATTCCAGCAAAGGGGTGTGAGCCAATTAGACTGAGCATTGTTGGCTTTAATCCCACAACCTTGTTGCTAAAAGGAGGAATGACTATGCTGTTGTAATGCTTTGGTCCTTGTTGATAAGCATAGTCACCAAGAGTCCTCCTTGGTGGTCTATTTCCTTCTCCTCCTCGATTAGCCATGTTATCTTCTACAATTGGCTTTTCAGTTGAAGGATAATCAGTAGAAGAATACTCACATGGTATTTCAGTGGTTGCTTGTTTCTTTTTCTTCTTGTTCTTCCTTTTCGTCTTCGTAATTTCTAAATCAAATGGTGTTTTTATCTGCTAGAAATTTACCTTGCATAAAGGAAAAAGGAACACACTACAACAACCCGTAAGCACCAAGGTTAGTGACACTAATATAACAACAACAAAATTATACAAAATCAAAAGAAATAATTTTAAAAATAAGAAAAATAGTCTATCTAACTGAAAATTAAAATTTGAAAGAACTAAGTGGGCGCTCAAGTCCCCGGCAATGGCGCCATAAACTTGTTAGACTTTTGACAAGTGTACCAATTGTCGTCGCAGGTTACAGATTTGTAAAAAGAGATCGTCTCCACAAGGACTTGCGTTACTTAGTTCATTCGGATAAAGGTTATCAGTTTAATATTTATGTACAATTTTAATCGGAGTATCATAGGTTTGTTTAGTTAATGAAAGAAAATTTAAAGTAATGAAATAAAAAAATTTACGGAAATAACGGAAACCACGGAATTTAGTGCGTAAAAAATACGTAACGTTATGGAAACAATAATAATGAATTTAATTAATTCAAAGAAAATGTAGGATTGGATTTCACCGCTCATACCCTCAGTATCCTAATAAGATTAACATATATTAATCATTTTCTAACATTACTAATGCCCACATTAAGTTACCCCAAGTCGATCCCTCGCACTCAAGGCTTGAGAATATTTACTAAATATTGATTCCTCACATATGAAGTAAATACTCCAGCATTACAATCATAATCTCGTGCTTTTTGCAATCAAAACGTCATGCTATATTCCTAGCAACATAACCTAAAGAGTAACTTCATATAGTTCAAATTCTAAGAGTACTTCCCAGTCAAACTTAAAATCCAATTTCGTGAAACTAGTGATAAAATAGAATCAAGTATTATGAGTAGAATGATATCACCAATAATGAGTGGAAAAGATTCATCCATATATAATATCAAAAGGGATACATAAGGGTACAAAGATTACATCCAATGCTTAAGAAAACTAACTGATCATTGTGTAGAGCACAAGACTAACAAGAGAAATGACGAAGGATGCGATCCACGATCAAACCTCTGCAGCACCTAGGCTCCACTTTCCACTTTCTTCTTCTTCTTCCTCAGCTTCTCGTGTTTTTCTTTGCTACTAGATCATCCTTTCTTCAACAAATGCATGACTAATTATAGAAAACAACCAAGGGGTGCAGGCAAATTCGCCCAGGCAAATTTGTGACTTAGTGCTAAAGAAAGATACTAGCCTAGGCAAGCTACAGCTCGCCTCGGCGAGTGTATTGCTTATGGCTGAAGGAAGCTGACTAGCCCAGGCGAGCTGGTTGCTAGCCTAGGCGAATGGATGTTTGAAATCTCTGAAAAATGACCATTTTACCCTTCTTTTTTACTTTGTTTCTGGATCTAACAAACAACCATCAAAACCTACAAAATCATGGATGAATCTTTCATATTTAAACAAAAACATTAGTAAATGCACAATGTATATAAAACAACCAGATTTAAGGGAAGTTTATAAGAAAGTTATAACAAAAGAAAGATAAGTGCTAACATTTTAATCCAAAACATAACTGAAATATAGAACTTATCAACATACAGATTCACATTGCATTGGAGGACCAACACAAAACCATATTCACTTGTCCATTTGGCATACATGCCTACACTAGGATTCCTTTTGGCCTATGCAATGCTCCTGGCACCTTCCAAAGGTGCATAGTGAGTATCTTTTTGGATTTATTAGAGTTGCATGGAGGTGTTTATAGATGATTTCACTGATTATGGTTCCTCTTTTGATGCATGTTTGGATAGCCTCTCTAGAGTTCTTGACCAATGCATTGAGACTAACCTTATTCTTAACTTTGAGAAATGTCATTTTGTGGTACATGAGAGTATAGTCTTGGGGCATTAAGTCTCTAGTAGAGGTATTCAGGTCGATAAGGCCAAGATTGATGTTATTACTTCTCTACCTTACCTCGCTTCTGTGCGGGAAGTGCATTCTTTTCTTGGACATGCAGGTTTCTATAGGAAATTCATCTAGGATTTCAATAAGATTGTACTACCATTATCTAAGCTTCTCCAATAGGATGCGGACTTTGTGGTTGACCATCCTTGCAAAGAGGCATTTAAGGAGTTCAGGAAGAGGCTTACCACCTTTCCCATCATGCAGCCCCCAAATTAGGAGCTTCCCTTTGAGCTCATGTGTGATGCCTCTAACTATGCACTTAGGGCTGTTTTGTCCCAGCGAGTTGATAAACTATCCCATGCCATTGCTTATGCTTCACGCACTTTAGATGCAACCAGAGTTAACTACACCCCTACTGAGATGGAACTTTTAGCTATAGTTTTTGCTTTAGATAAATTATTAAGATCTTAGTCGCTTTGCTCCTATATCACTATCATTACTGACCATGCAACTTTGAGGTACTTGTTGAAGAAGCCTGATGCTAAACCTGGACTTTAGATATCCAATAAAAAAAAATCAAGGAACCAACTAAGGAAGAGTTGATAAAAAAACATAACTCCCTACCAAAATAAACCCCAATGTTATCACGTCAGCTTGGCGGCTCCAACAAAAGCTTCTCTCCAAGACAACTACTACTACTCTTCTACTCCCATGAATGAAAGTTCAAGATCATCACAAGCACTAGCCACACAATACAAAATTGCAAGGGTGAGTTTATAGTAAAAGAATAAAAATTATCAGATGACAATGATTAGAAAGAATACAATAATGAATCATCAGAATTACTCTCAATTCTCCATCAGCTCGACATACACATAACAAACTAGTCATCAATTTTTCAACAATTCAAATCAATTATGCTTGGAATGATGCATGCACCTGACTCAACTCTCAAATGCAATGTGGTACCATTCAATAGGAAGTAGCCTAAGCGTGTCCTCATGACACTCTCACTTAGGAAAACTAGCCAACAATTTGTCGAGGTCACCAAGTCATGCACACGCCATCCCTTCCCCCTTCCCCATGGTGATAAGCATGAGTCTCAAGGAAGTTCCTAACCGAGTGACATGCCCCCAAGTATTAGTATTTTTCCACATGAAAAAATATAGGTACTTACTAAGGGTTCTTACGACCATGTTGATCCCTACGTGTCATCGGACTTGATTGTCTCTGGATGACGAAGGGGAGACTAGAGTAGTCTCGGTCGATAAAGATTGAGTCTTCGACAAAGGGTGCAGATGACCATGTTGGTCTTTGCGTGTCATTAGACTTGATTGTCTCTGGATGATGATATGGAGACTAAAGTAGTCTCGATCGATAGACATTGAGTCTTCGACAAATGCTGCAGATGACCATGTTGGTCTCTGCGTGTCATCGGACTTGATATTCTCTTGATGACGATATGGAGACTAAAGTAGTCTCAATCGATAGACATTGAGTCTTTGACAAAGGGTGCAAACGACCATGTTGGTCTCTGCGTGTCATTGGACTTGATCGTTTGTAGATGACGATATGGAGACTAAAGTAGTCTCGGTCAATAGACATTGAGTCTTCGACAAAGGGTGCAGCTGACCATGTTGGTCTTTGCGTGTCATCGGATTTGATTGTCTTTGGATGACAATATGGAGAATAAAGTAGTCTCAGTCGATAGACATTGAGTATTCAATAAAGAAGCAGATGACTTTATTTGGTCTTTGCATGTCAACAGGCTCGCTTGCCTCTGGTTGATGAAGGGGAGACTAGAGTAGTCTCTGTCGATAGACATTGAGTCTCTGAGAAAAAGAAGCAGATGACCACATTTGTCTCTACGTGTCAATGGGCTCGCTTGCCACTGGTTAACAAAGGGGAGACTAGAGTAGTCTAGGTCGATAGACATTGAGTCTTCGACAAAGGGTGCAGACAACCATGTTGGTCTCTGCGTGTCATTGGACTTGATTGTCTCAGGATGACGAAGGGGAGACTAAAGTAGTCTCGGTCAAAAGACATTGAGTCTTTGACAAAGGGTGCAGATGACCATGTTGGTCCCTGCGTGTCATCAGAATTGATTGTCTGTGGATGACGAAGGGGAGACTAGAGTCTTGGTCGATAGACATTGAGTCTCCTTTACTTGAACATCATCCAATTCGACCACATGAGATGGATCATGGATATATTTATGGAGTTGAGAAACATGAAAGACATTATGGAGGTTAGAAAGAGACGATGGTAATGCAATTTGATATGCCACAAGATCGACTCTTTTTGAGAATTTGGAAGTGACTGATAAAACAATGTGTGAGTTTTTGGGATTTCAAAGCTCGGCCAACCCCAGTCCACGAGGTCACTCTCAAGAATACATGATCACCAACCTCAAATTCTAGGTTTTTCCTCTTTTTATCCTGATAACTCTTCTGCCTACTCTAAGTTGTCCTCATCCTCTCTTGGATGAACTTGACCTTCTTAGTGGTTTGTTGTTTCACTTCAAGTCCCAAGGTGAGGTTCTCTCCAACTACTAGCTAACACAGGGTTGTGCTACACGTTCTACCATACATAGCTTTGTAGGGAGTCATGCCAATGATAGAATGAAAACTATTGTTATAGGTGAACTCTATCAACGACAAACTCTCCCAACTCTCCTTTGTTCCAATACACATGCTCCTAAAAGGTCCTCCAACAACTGATTGGTCCATTTAGTCTGGCCATCAGTTTGAGGGTGTTAGGCTGAACTTAGCCTAAGCTTGGTTCCCAACACTTTGTTCAGAATCTCCCAAAACCTAGAGGTGAATCTAAGATCTCTATCAGACACTATGCTAAATGGCACACCATGTAATCTGACAATCTCACTAATATACAGGGAGGTCAACTGCTCTAAGGAAAACCTGATATTGATGGGGATAAAGTGAGTAGATTTGGTCAATTTATCAACAATAACCAAGATAGAATCTAAACCTCTAGGGGTCCTAGGTAGTTGATAACGATTGCTGAATCTTTCCAAAACAAATAAAACTAGGATTAGTTTTGCACTTATAAACAACAGGAGGAATTTCACAAACAGTTAGCAGACAATAAACGAAAATTGCATAAACACAAACAAAAATGCATAAAATGCAGAAACTGACAGAGTTTATGAAATAGGTTGTGAAACAAATTCGAGAGCATTATAATCCAATTCACCAAACCAAGCAATTTGACTTATCACAGTTACTACAAATGATGTTAAGATTTTGAAAGTTTAGTCAATGGCTTTAGAGATAGTTCAATCGAATTAATCCCTAAATTTATTGAAATCACAAAACTAGATTGAAATATCACCCAAACAATCTGTGATTAAATTCAAAATTAGGAAATGAATCCATAACCTAATTCATTTTCAATCCTAAGCACATTCATAATCATGAAAATTGAAAATACGACTAAAGAAGATGATGAACATTCACATAGAATTGAAATACTAACCTAGAACACAAATTCAGCCTTGCTTAGACTGGACCCTTGGATTGATTGAGTGTTTAGCCTTCTATGATTATCACCAGTGGAAGAGCAACAAAATTCATGCAAGAAAGGAGAAGAACAGAGTTGAAGAGAGGAAGAAAAATGAAGAACAATTAAGAGAAAAGAATTTGATAGTAAAGCTTGCACAACAAGTTTCTAAATCTGTTTTTGTACAAAATGAAGTAACTAACTAACTAAACTAATATATATACAGTGACTAATCAGAAGTCAAGGATGGGCCTTGATTAGGCCCATCTAATCTATCTAATTAAACTAATTACATAAAGCAAAGCCTAATTTCCCAACCTAATTATTCAAGTGCAGAGGTTATGACTTCCAAGCCTAAAATGACCCTCAAAATGGCAGAATTGGCCAAAACTTATTTCTGACTTAATTGAAGCTCATTTCCTTAGCTTTCTAGGGAATTTTCACATGCTCCGTTTGCAGTTCTATTGTGTCCTATAGGCCCTACACAAGGCAGATAGATCAAGTAAGCACAAAATCTAAAAATAAGCAACAATTATCAATTAAGCCCAATTATTTTTCTGAGACCAAAACTGAGTTAAGGTTAGAAAATAAGAATCAATAAAGGTCAAAGAAGTTAAGAAGAATAGAAAAATACTAAACTACAAATGCTCAATCAGTAGTCTTACAAAAAAATCCATGGAGATATTGTCCCACTTCCACTAGGGTATCTCTAAGGGTTGCAACTTACCTGAGGGCCTCTGATGTTCTATCTTAGCCTTTTGGCAAACTAAGCACGCATACACAAACTCACTAACCTCTCTCTTTGTGTTTGGCCACCAAAACATTGTCTTGAGATCCTAATACATCTTGGTAGCATTAGGGTGGATGCTAGGTTTACTTCTATGTCGTTCCTCTAAGATCATCTTTCTAAACTCGGGTACATTGGGGATGCAAATTCTATCTCGAAGTCTCAGGATTCCATCCGATCCCACATTGAAACTACTATCTCTCCCTGATGCTATGGCTTCTAAGTAGGTTCTCAGAAAAGGACTAGGCTTTTAGCCCTCTTTGATCTCTCCCAAAAAACTCACTAGCAATCCTTAAAGCTCCCAGTCTTACACTATTAGGGGTAACCTCACACACAAGGGTAAGGTCCGTAAATTGTTCTAGGAGATCCAACTCCCTAACCATCAGGACAAATAAGTGCATGAACTTCTTACTCAAAGCATCAACCACTACATTGGCTTTGCCGGGATGATAGCTAAGCTCAAAATCATAGTCCTTAAGAAACTCTAACCATCTCCTATGACGTATGTTTAGCTCTTTTTGACTAAATAGATACTTAAGGCTTTTATGATCGCTAAACACTTCAAAATTGAAATCGAACAGGTAATGCCTCCATGTCTTAAGAGCAAAAACTATAGCAGCTATCTCTAGATCATGGGTAGGATAATTCCTCTCATGAGTCTTTGGTTGTTTAGAAGCATAGGCCACTACCTGGCCATTCTGCATCAACACTCCTCCTAATCCTATCTTTGATGCATCACAATACACCTCAAAGGGTTCTCTTAGGTTAGGGAAAACTAGCATGGGCACGGTCCTCAACTTTTCCTTAAGGGTTTGGAAACTATGCTCACACTCCCACACAAAATCTTGACCCTTACGAGTCAACTTGTTCAATGGCAAGGCTAACTTGGAGAAACCTTCTATGAATCTCCAGTAATATCCCGTTAAACCCAGAAAACTTTTAATCTCAAACAAACTTAGGACTCTCCCACTAAAGAACAACTTCTATCTTAGAGGAATCTACAACTATACCGCCTTGGGATATCACATGTCCAAGGAAACTAACTTTCTCTAACCAAAACTCACACTTGGACAACTTAGCATAAAGCTATCGGTCCATAAGGGTTTGCAGCATGATCCTCAAATGCACTTCATGCTCCTTTCTAGTCTTGGAGTATACCAAAATTTCATCTATGAATACTACCACAAAACTATCAAGATAGGGGTGAAATATTCTATTCATGTAATCCATAAACACACCAGGGGACTTAGTCACACCGAAAGAGATGACTAAATACTCATAGTGACCATAACGGGTCCTAAAGGTAGTCTTCAAAATATCCTCATACTTCACTCAGATTTGATGGTAACCTGACCTAAGGTCTATCTTACTAAACATACAAGCTCTTACCAGCTAGTCCATAAGATCATGTATTATAGGCAAAGGATACTTGTTCTTGTTCATCACCTTATTCAACTGGTGGTAGTCTACACACAACCTCATGGTTCCATCTTTCTTCTTCACTAATAAAACTAGCCCTCCCCATAGAGACACATTGGGTCTCACAAACTGCTTATCCAACAACTCTTCTAACTATTTTTTAAGCTCGACTAACTCTATAGGAGACATCCTATAAAAGGCTATGGATATGGGTCTGGCACCAGGTACCAGATGTATAGAAAACTCTATCTTTATCTCAGGTGGTAAACTATATATATTCTCAGGAAACACTTCAGGAAACTCCTTAACACTAGGGTGGTCACCCATAAAAACCTTTGTCTCTATTTCTAGGTTAGACAAGATCATGTACACTTGAGCATCTTTTTTCAAAAATGTCAACTTGGTTGGCAGAGATAAACATCATATCCCTACTCACTTCAGAATCATGAAACACCATAGTTTTATGAAAACGGTTTAACAGGACATGGTTGGAAGATAATCGGTCCATACCTAGAATAACATCAATTTGGAGTAGAGGTAAACAAATCTGATTAATCAAGACTTTTCTAGTAGAAATATATACTAGACAATTCAAACACACATCAGAAGTTAAAACAGAACCACAAGATCATCATTCAAGTAAGACATAGAAAGCTTAAGTTTCTCCACACATAAGCAAGATATGAATGAATGGGTCGCACCGGAATCAAATAGCACAAGTAAGGGAATCCCACTTATGAAACATTTACCTTGGTTAAGATCTTTGGATTTCGAAGCTTCAATGCCATTATGAGTAAAGACTCTTCCCGTGGCTTTCAAATGTCCAGTTTGGTCATTCAGACCACCACCATTCTGCTCTTTCTTAGGATATGGGCAGTGTCTCTGAATATAGCCCTTTTGTCTACAGTTAAAACATGTCCTATCTTTGTCCACAAAATTTGAAGAAATGTGGTCTGGCTCACCACACTTGTAACAAATGATCTGAGTTGAGAAAGTAACGGGTTTACTACCACTACCCCCAAAAAACCCTATAGCAGTAGTCCTCTGATTGTTAGGATGATTACCATATTGCTTAGAAGGGGTCGGGTATGGTTTTCCCCAATTTTGGAATCCATGCTTCTTGTTCTTCAATGACCCCGTATTCCGATAATACGCCGCCCTGTCGCAGGAGTCTTCATCCCAAATCCTACACATGTTCACGAGTAATAGAAACTGACAAACACGTTGATAATTCACAGCTTGCTTCACCTCAAGTCGCAAGCCATTCAAAAACTTTACACACTTCGAGCTTTCCCCATCTCTTCCTTGGTAATAAGGGAAGTACCTCACCAACTCTTCAAACTTAGCTGCATATTCAACTACAATCATGTTCCCTTGCTCGAGCTCTAGGAATTCCATTTCCTTCATGTTTCTAACATCTTCAGGGAAGTATTTCCCTAGAAATACCCTTTTAAAGGTTTCCCAGGTCACAACTTGACATTCAGCCTCTAAGCATTGGTGAGTGTTCTCCCACCAATTCTCATCTTTTCTACTAGAGTATACGTGCCAAAAGAAACCTTTTGCTCTTCAAAACATGCCATCACTCGGAAGACTTTCTCAATCTCTCGTATCTAGTTTTGAGCACCATCAGGGTTGTATCCTCCATTGAAAGCAAGGGAATTGTTCTGTTGGAAGCGATCCAACCCTTGATACTCAGCAATAGTAACTTCTCCTCTATTATGATTCCACATAGCCTGGGTGATGCAATCCTACCCCCCAAGGGTATTGGATAGAAGAATCCAAGAGGATTGGGCTAGAGCTACTAAAGAAGGCCCTAGGGTTCTCATAAACCTCAGGGTAGATTTTTGAGCCCATGGGCCAAGGTTGGGTCCACTCTTCTTTGTAAATATTAGAATAAGTTTTTTTCTTCTTTTGGGCCTTGTATTTCAGGGCATTTTGAGTAGTCTTTGTAGTAGGGACTTTTTTTGTATTTTCATGTATTTTTTCATGGGGGTGAGCATAACTTTTATAGGGGGTGTGTAGCTAAGCTCTAGCTTCTCATCCCAAGGAGGTGAGCTTAGCTATTAGAGAGGTGTGTATAGCTAAGCTCTAGCTTCTTTAAGAATCTTCTCAAGGAGGTGAGCTTAGTTATTAGAGAGGTGTGTGTAGCTAAGCTCTAGCTTTTTTAGGAATCTTCTCAAGGAAGCTTCTCAAGGAGGTGAGCTTAGTTATTAGAGGGGTGTGTGTAGCTAAGCTCTAGCTTCTCAAGGAAGTTTTCTCAAAGAAACTTCTCAAGGAAGTTTTCTCAAGAAAGCTTCTCAAGGAAGCTACCTAGTCTATAAATAGAAGCATGTGTAACACTTGTTGTAACTTTGATGAATGAAAGTCTTATGAGACACACTTCAAAGTTCCACTTGTCTCCCTCTTTTATTCCTTCAATTTCGTGCTCCCCTTTTCTCTCTTTCTTTTCCTCCATTAAAACATCCTCTTCAAGTTTCTTATCCAAGGCACATTCTTGGTGGTGAAGCTCCTTCTTCCATGGCTTATTCCCTTGTGGATGGTGCCTCCCCTCTTCCATTCTCCTTTGCCTTCTACTGGATCTCCATGGTGGAAAATCACTATTGAAGGACCTCATTGAAGCTCAAAGATCTCACCTCCATAGAAGCTTCACAAGCAAGCTTCCATCACTGGGCTAAGGCTTGGAGAGCGTTAGTTATTGCACGATCATTCTATCCAACCATCACTCCCTACACACACCAGGAAGTGAGAACATGGAAGGAATACACACAAGAAAAGGAATAAGACAATTTTATACCTATCTCAAGTCCCTACTTAAGTTACTGTTGAGAGTTGATGCCTGGAGGAATCACTTCTATACAACAATCCTTTCTCGAGACATTAGCATTCACTCTCCACTCTTTTTATTCCTAATCAATTGCCATGGTGTCCCATTGCACTTCACAAATTATCAAGATGGTTAGTCTCATAGCTTGTGGCAAGGCATTGGAACTCATGGTATAACAAACATCAGGGGTACAAGCATGTTATGACAACACCTACAAATCTCCCTAATCCACGAATAACAACAATGTGAGTAAGTTTCAAACAAATACAACCCAAGCAACTACGAAACAATCAGGTACTGAAACATTCAACAAAGAAAGCTTAGAATGCATAGAGAAACATAGTAGACTCACCTCAAAGTTTTTACATGAATCTAAACCTGGACTTTACATATCCAATAAAAAAATCAAGGAACCAACTAAGGGAAATTTGATAACAAAACACAATGCTCTCCCAAAATAAACCCCAACATTATCACGTCGGCTTGGCAGCTCCAACAAAAGACTTCCCTCCAATACACCTATTGTTGCTCATCTGCTCCCTTGAACAAAAGTTCGAGATCATCACAAGGACCAATCACTTGATACAAAATTGCAAGGGTGGGTTTATCATAAAAGATTAACAATTATTAGACGATAATGATTAGAAAGAATACAATAACAAATAATCACAACGATTCTCAATTATCCATCAGCTCGACATACACATAACAAACTAGTCATCAATTTTTCAACAATTCAAATCAATTATGCTCGGAATGATGCATGCACCTGACTCAACTCTCAAATGCAATGCGGTGCCATTCAACAGGAAATAGCCTAAGTGTGTCCTCATGACACTTTCACTTAGGAAAACTAGGCAGCAATTTGTCGAGGTCACCCATTTGTGCACAAGCCACTCCCCTCCCATGGTGATTAGCATGAGTCTCAAGGAAGTTCCAAACTGAGTGAAAAACTATAGGTACTTAATGACAAGTTTATACTATTTCCTCAGAGTTATGCAATATGAAACATGGGCACCATCAATGCACTAACCTTGAATAGTTAAAAATTCTAAACAGTCCCCATTCCTCTCCAGTGACGTTTATAATTTTTAAACCAAATCTTATTCCCTCTCTAGGGATGCTCAGACAGGTCACTGCACCCCTCATGTACATACACGCGTATAAAACTCATGCTTGACTTTCACATTCCCCAGGTTTTCAGACAACATAAATCACATATGATAACAATTCGTAATATAACAATACTAATATTTCTGCGAAAATTCTAAATTAAAGAGAAGAACTATAGTATATAGAACAACTCTTAAGGTCATTTAGAATTTGATAAAAGAACAAATATAAAATTTTGGGTAAAGTCTCCTTTGTAATTAAGACTTTTCTTCAAAATTCCAATCAATACAACAACAATATCATTCATAGTTATATTTATGAATAACAAATATATATCGCATCCCATTAGTTTGAAACACAACTTTTCTTGAAAACTAGCATGCAACAGGGACAAACATACAACCCCATAACTGAGTTCCCTGACCCCAATTATGGTAACAAAAGCTATAAAGAACCATAAATCCCTTCATCTATCTATATCTCTTCGTTAGCTTCTGCTAGTGTCATTTTGAGATCTCTTGGGTTCACGTCTATCGGTCCGAACACAGAACTCTATATACCAAATCGAAGACAATTCAATATAGATTTCAAAGACAAGGTTAATATTAACATTCAGGGTCAAATACCCACTCAAATTTAAAATGGATTAAAATGGTCTTTTGGGGTCCACATCAAAGAGACATCATTTTGAAATTTTGATCACGCCAATGCGATCGGGTTTCAACGAAGGTCACAAAAATGAAATCAATTTCATAGAAATGCACCTTTTATAACGTCTCTTTTTCAAGGGTCTTTCAAAGGTAACGTAAAAACATCCAATAATGGTACCCAAATCACAAGAGATACTAAGAGAGGCTCAAGCTAACTAGGAGAAAGCATAGAAATCACGGTTACCTCGAAGAAACTACGAGGGGAGGATCAAAGGCTCTGTTCTCTACCAAATCATGAAGTTGAGTTTTGAAGATTATGCTTCGAGTAAAGTGTTTCACTCTGTGCGGTGGTTCGATGATTAGCAGTGGTGACTCGTGGCGGTCACTGGTGGTCGTGGGTGGTAGAGGAGGTGGGTTAGGGTTTTGAGTGAGGGTTGAGAGAGATAGAAAGAGAGAGGTGAAAATCATGTTTTTCATGCTGATGAACATATTAATAATCTGCATGACTCGCTTAGCGAGCTCTTCTCGCTAAGGGAAATTGGAATTTTGGCAATAAGTGGGACATTTTGCACTGAGCAAAATTTCACTTCTAGCTAGAATATTGCTCAGTGTGCCGATCTCGCTAAGCGAATTATTCTTTCTGGATGGAATTACGCTTAGCAAGATGGTCTCACTAAGAGAGCACTTCAGATATGTTATTTAGCTGATCCCAACGGTCAAAACTTGTAGACTTGGGTTGTGAACCTATAGTTAAAGTTTGAAGGAGATCAAACAGTTAACAAGTTTGAGATTTTTGTTTTACAAAAATAGGTTTTAGGTCAATCTCAGAATCACACATTTCCAACACAGATCAATCAAACTCCACATAAGCTAACAACCACACCAAGCAGTTGGACAAGGATAATTCACACAACACTTCAATCAATCCAAACTAATCAAATAATTAAATGATACAAGAAATACATTAAACATCTATTTTTAGTTATCAAAATTTCAAGGTGTTACACTTTTTGGCCAAGGAGCACAAGACTAAAAGAAGGCATGTGTCAAATGCGTTCTCTTTTGTGCGTCAACTAGTAGTAACCACATTCGAACAAAGGTTGAAAGACCTAAGTGATATTGATGAATATCATGATGGGTTAGTACGAGTGGCCATGCAAAAGAGGAAAGTTTTTGCTCTTGATGCTCCAGCTTTAAAGAAGGCAAAGAAAGCCCAACCAATCGATGAACCCCAGGTGTCTATCATCCCCTCTATCTTTCCATGATAGATAAAGATGAAGGCAACCAAGGCTAACCCAAATATTGGTGATAAAGAGTGGTTTCCTTCACTGGAAACAAGGAAGATCCAGCCTCTTCCTCCTTAGATAGTGACTCCATCGATGACACTCATATTTCTCCCTTATGCAAGCATGCACCATTTACTCAACCATGCTCACCTCCTTCTCCTTTCCATCAAGATAGATTTAGAAGGGGAGCTCCAAGGGAAACCATTATTGATGCTCAAAGGTTTCCTCTAGTTTTCATTAATGATAATCTTACACCTACTCAACCATTATTGATGCTCTACCATCAAATGCCATAGTTCATCTTCTGCCTCCACAATGGACTCGTCCAATGCAGCCAAATGTTGTTAGGATGCCTCCCTCTTGGCTAGCACCTAGAACTCAATAATGAGTTCAACCTTCCACTAAAGTGATCCCCACTCAAGCTTGACGCAGTACGCAGAAGTTGAAAGACAATAGGAGCTCTCAAAGTCGCATCTCTCAGGAACTTCTCTCAAAGCAAAGAAGGGACCTTTGGAAAGAAGTGGAACCTCCAAAGATACAGTTTTAGAAGAAGGTGCACTTATGGATGCCCATCATCATACTCCCGTTAATGCATTCTACTGATATAAATCTCTCACAAGAAGATCGCTCATCCCTTGGCAAGTTACATTAGCAGATGTACATGTGAGATCAAGCCACAATGTACCCTTCTAGTCTACACATCTCAAGGGAAACTGACATTAAGATTGTTGCTGATTGAGTTTGTCTGCATCTACCAGTGTAGGATGTTTCCAAGAAAACTAGATTTGAGTTGTATTACAAAGAAAAAATGCCTACTAGGAAAATGAAGGTGGAGATTGTGAACTTCCCCCACAACTAGAGCTCTTTGTTTAATGGGAAACAGCTAATACATACTCTGGACACTCATGATGCTAGGACCTTCAGGATATGGATCGTATGGGTGGACTCTCAAAAAGTCTCCACTTTTGGCTATAATAGAAGTGACAATATTGTGCACCACGACATTATTGAGGTGTTACTTCTTATTAAGAAGATGTCAGAGGAACAAATGGTAGCTCATGTGACTAAGCTCCATGAAGCTCACCAACAGTAGAAGGTTGACGAAGATGTTGTTGTTGCTGAGACAAAAAATGTTGCCTCTATCCAAATTGAAGCATTTTCTAAAGTTATGGACGATGCCATTGTGCCTAGGGTCGTCATTAATCTTACAAACACTGGTGTCATGGACGAAATTGGTGAAGTTTCCAATGCAACTATGGTTGATGAAGTTGAACCACATATTCAAAACCTTGCGTCCAAGCAGTCTACAACTTCAAATAAGGCCACTTCTTGAGATAAGGGCAATCATGATGTTGTTATTGTTTATTCAACCAATTCCAGCCCCACTCCACTCATCTATGCATAACCCGCCACCATCACCCGTGATCAAGATCAAGATTTGATTAGTCAAGCCATGGAGTCCTTTGTCGAATGCCAGCGCCAAGAGAATAAGAAATCATGCCTTTTATGTAGAATGCCATTACAACTTAATCCTCCAACCTCAGTGTCGTCCTCTTACAAAACATTAAACAAGCTCAAATGTTTATGCTTGGAGCTGTTGCTGCACCTACACATGTTCCTCAACCACCACCTATACTTGCATCCCTTGATCCTCCACCATCACCTCCTCCATCTTCACCACCACCTTCTCAACCTCCACGACTGTTGGACTTCCGGCAAGTGCACCGGATCACACAAGTAGTATAAAACGGTAAGAACCGAGTATTGAACACTCGGGAACTTGTGTTATTTGGTAAGCTATTTCAGCAAATAGACGTCTATTGTGTAAAAGTAAATGTGAATATGAACAAGTGTATAAACTATTTGTGCAAAAAGAAAGAAAATCACGCGAGAGAAATGATGTGTAAAAACAAGTAGATCACATGTTGGTCTTCCTAATAGGAGCCTGATGCTAAAAAGATATTCTCTATCTAACAATGCTCATGTGTTCTTATGGTATCTCCTGAGATATTAAACCCCGATTCCTCATGATAGTTTAGCCTAATCCTGATCAAGCATCATCTGCAGATTCCTCTTGTAAGACTAAACTCAACCAGGACCGCATTAAGACACACATACTCAACTGACTTATCGCACCCCGATTCCTTGTGAAAGCACGACAACTCAACCCTGCACTATCAAGGACTTTAGAGTTAGACCAGTTTCCACTGTTGAATGACCCTAACAAAGCATGCATCTACGTGATTATGGTAAAGACATACTGGAATGAAAAGCAGATAGCACAGAGAACACACAAAACATGAACAAATAGATGAAGTTAGGCATAAGACAGATATCAAGTGTCGCAACCTACCCTTCGGCGGGTGGGCGACGCGAGACTCGCAGGATGCGTGTTCCACGAAAGGAATACGCGCGGAGTCGCCACCAACGTTTATTTGAGGAAAACGTCGGAAAAACCGGAAAAGACGCGATCTACGAACTTTTAAGTGAAAGGTTCAGGAGTTGTATTTACGCACGGGGAAGGTATTAGTACCCTACACGTCCGTCCCAAGGGACGGCAGCCTTTAATCGTATGTCCAAACATGACTTTGATTTTTTTATGTTCCTTTTTTATGTCTTTATATCCTTTATACCCTTTTTATATTTTTTCCTTTTTTGTGGTCGACAAGGGTGTTTCACTTTGCTCCTACGTATTCCTCAATTTGCGATGAGGAAATCAGACCTACGTAGTTCTTTCTTATCAAGTGATTCTTTTTTACTTAAGAGGTGATCATTTTAAGGCGTTGGACCTTGAAAATGATCCATTTTACTTAGTAAGAAATTGAAATGAAAAACTTCAAAAACCTATTTTTGTGGACGAGCTTGACTAGGCGAGTTGATTTTAGCCTTAGTTTCCGATTGATTTTCCGCTTTATTTTACTAAAAAAGATGTTTTTCGATTATTATATTATTTTTTACCTCTTTTTTATTTCCAACGTGGTTACGGCACGACCGAACGGTCGAAATTTATTTTAACCGAAGTTAACGGATAATACAATTCAAACGATCGGTGGAAATTTATTTTATTTTTAAGTTAAGCGAGAAATGACTTAAGTAAAATGGCTTAAGCACGTCAAAAGGGGGTATAAAAAGTAAATGAAATGAGAATAAAAGTACACGAAACACAATGTGGACCACCATCGGTACATAGAATGAATCGAAAAGCTTGGTTCGAGGTACTTACCCGTTGAAGATCGAAGAACGATGAAGAACGAATGAAGAACATCGAAGAACGGTTGAAACCTTTGCGAAATTCTTCACGGAAAACGTTACGGAAACGTTTCGGAAGCGCCTCGGCTTAGATTTTCTTCACGGAAACAATTTTTCCAAGCAAATTCGAAAGAGAGAGAAGTGCCTAAGGGGCTCAACCCTTTTCCTTCTCACTTCCTCCCCTATTTATAGCAAAATAGGGGAGATGGTTGCCGCCCAGCTCGCCCAGGCGAGCCAGGTTGCTTCCTCCAGAAGCAACAGCCTTCTGGAGGGCCCAAGTGGGCCTGGGTGCTATTTGCACCCCCATTTTTACTAAGTGCACCCCCCTCTGCTTTTTTTTTGTGATTCTTTTTTCGTAAAGTTACGGAAACTTACGAATTTCGTAACGATACTTGTTTTCTTTCCGTAATGTTTACGGAACCTTGCGGATTACATAATCATCCCCTTTTTGACTTACGAAATGTTACGGAACCTCACTTAATTATGCAACGATGCTTCCATTTGATTTCCGGTGTGTCACGGAAACTTACGGATTGCGCATCAATATATTTTTTTTGGTTTTCTGGCATGTCCTGGAATTTCACAAATTGCCTAATGATGGGTGCCAAGCACCTCACAAGGACCAAAGAAAAGTCGTATGTCATCAAGCAAAGGTCCCCGGACGAAATTAGGGTATGACATCAAGGAAAGTAGTTTAAACCACAGTCTCACGGCTACTGTTTCACTTAAGCACAAGTGTTTAAACTATTCATTAATAACAACTAGCAAGAGGTCAAATCTTTGAATTTCATCTCATGCCATAAAGTCAGAAATGTATAAATAGAATCAGAAGGACTTTCTCAGGTTTGTAGTGAGGCTTGGCTACAAAAAATTCATTGGTTTTTCTAGGATTCAAAGGCTTAGATTCTAAGAGAGCACAAATCCTTGACTTATCCCAATGGTCTTGTATTATACAAGTAGCTTTCTCACTATCTTTTCCTCTTAAGGTTCTTTTGACCTTATTGTAACAACACAATTTATTCTTTTTTTTTAACATACAACTTATTTGTTGTGTGTGCTGATGCTTGACCATTTTCTTTTCACTCTAATTGACTTTCCTCCCCCAAATTTAGAGTAAATTTGCATTGAACCATATGCTCTCCTAAAATCTAAACAAGGTATCATGAGATAATTATTTAAGTTCAGGGTTCAAATTTTTTACAATATCATTTAGCTCAAAAAGGGAGCAAAGGATGCAATTATCATTCAAGGTAAGCTGTTTGGTCAAAAGAGCTTGTATATGTACAATCATGGCCTTCATCATGTCCTTATTTATACATTTCATTCTAAAATTCTGAGATTCATGCAAAGATTATTACTCACAGCTAGTCGTTCACTCACAATTTAAGGTCACACTCTCACCGGTTTTTGGTTCAAGCTTTTCTTTCACAATCAATCTGTCTACTGACTAACAATTCTAATTACAAGTTCACATTCTTGTTCTTTCTTTGTCTAACATACACACTTGCTCAAACTCATGATAAGAAACACAAACTCCATCACAATCTTGCACTCAATATAAAATAAGAAACACACTTGCTTAAATCCCGATTCCTCATGATAATTTAGCCTAATCCTGATCAAGCATCGTCCGCAGATTCCTCTTGTAAGACTAAACTCAACCAGGACTGCATTAAGACACACATACTCAATTGACTTGTCACACTCCGATTCCTCGTGAAAGCACGACAACTCAGCCCTGCACTACCAAGGACTTTAGAGTCAGACCAGTTTCCACTGTTGAATGACCCTAACAAAGCATGCATCTACGTGATTAAGGTAAAGACATACTGGAATGAAAAGCATATAGCATAGAGAATACACAAAACATTATTAAATAGATAGAAATATATTTACATCAGGTACCTACAGGGAAGATCCAATAGAGGATTTAGCTTTCCATACCAGGAAGCTTTCTTAACAACAAAGAGAAGAACAAGATGAAAGATTGCAAAAATACAAGTGGTGAGGATGTCTCCTTCACCTCTAGACTCTCACAATCACACACAAACTCATCTCAAGCTCTCAAACTGGCTCCTGCTTCAAGCTCTGGTCACTGCAGATCTTCACACAACAAATTCTCTCAAAACTCTCTAGAACTTGGACCTTTCTCTCTCTAGAAACCCTAGACATGCAAAGCTCCGAATCTCAATCCAAACTCTCTTCGCAAAATCTGATTTCAGGCTTAAATAGGTGGCCTTGTTCGTGCTCCTCCACTTAGTACACGTATGGACCGCTTAGCGCATGTTAGTGATTTTTGGCTTAGCGTGCCTTTCTCGCTTAACGGATGAATTGAAGCGGCGCTCTTAGAGAGATGAAGCGGTGCACTTAGCAAACCTATACAGCTCATCTTCTTCTAGATTCTTCCTCGTGCTTAGCCCAGGAATGTTGCGCTTAGCGGATGCTCGCTAAGCCAAGAGATTGGCTTAGCGAGAAGGTGAAACAACCTTTTCCAAAGCTTGCCTAGTTAACCTGAAATTGAGAGAAAATGATTATTAAACACCAAAATGAAAATACTAAGTATTTATTTCTTATACTTAACAGAAAATACTTATAACCTTACAAAATAACCATAAATTGGGAGAGTTTGATACAATTTATACAAGTTTTATACACAAAAGTTAGTCGTTTTCATCGACTAACAACAACCACTGCCATCTCAAGATTGATGATGATGTTCTTCAATCTTTCTATCTTCAAACCCATTTTTGCTATGACAAAAGGGGGTGAAATAGGAATTCTGAAATCCATAATAAGTCTCCTTCATTTTAGCATGGTAGAGGCTTGAGTGGAATCGACGAGCAAAGACAAAAAGGAATCTTCAAGTGACGCGACGAGGAATCTGCGGGGTAGCTCACGATAGTTAAGGGGAGTTTATTATAAAATTTGCCGTTTTAACACCATAGTTAGGGTCAGGGAACCTAGCTATGACGATTCTTCCTGTCCCTATTGCATGCTGATTTTTCTTCAAAGAAAATTACATTTTAACTAATGGGATGCGATATATATATATATATATATATATATATATATATATATATATATATATGTATTGTGATGAATGATATTGTTTTGGTTGTTTGAAATGTGTTGTTTGAAGACCGTGCGTGTGGAAATGATATTGTTGTGTTTGTTTGAATTGTTGTTGATGTTGCTATTGAGGATTTTAATTGATATGTGATGATAATGATAATTATGATGATATTGATTTGAGATGACGTTGTTAATAAAGACCATGTCAACATGAATTGTTATTATTGATGAATATGTGCATATGAAATGAGGTAGTTGTTGTTGTTGATAACGTCATTGAGATGAGATGATATTTATGTTGTGAATGACATGGAAATGGAATGTTGATTGATGTTGGGAATGCATTGGCATGTGCATGTTGTGTATGTTCGTGGGGGGCACTGTGCACTGACCTTCCAGGGTCTTTGGCATTAGCTTTTGGCCACGAACATACGTCGTATGGAGTGTATGTCATGGGGGGTAGAGTGCACTGACCTTGTCGGATGGCCTAGACGTGGGTAACTAGCATGGTTAGAGAATCTAAACATTTCTGAGGGGGTGCTTAGGCGCTTTAATTGGTCCATGGTCTTTGGCACTTACTTTTGGCCGTGATCATAGCTCATACGACACAGGAAATAGAGTAACTGTGGCCAAGTGTACTTTGTACTAGGGGGCTTGTTACCTGGTAGGGAACACCATTGGGCTCCCAGGCTGATCACCTATAGGAGGGGGGCTGTTACGTGCACAACCGGGTGGTCTCGATAAACTCAGCACAGTTCCCTAAGTGAGAGTGTCGTGTGGA